>NC_056468.1:2860922-2913422 GCF_008729295.1 Plectropomus leopardus
TACTGTATCAAACAATATTCTCTGTTGCTCATGCCTCTGTCAGTCTAGTTGTTTTGTTTTTTTGGTGAGCCGCAGCAGAGACAGGCGGACTAACAGGCGTCAGCCATTATTCTGAAGTGTGGCTGTGCTCTTTCACTCGGAGCTGCTCATTAACTCATATTCATAGAGCGCTAATTGATGTTGTATGGGTGTTTGTTTGCAGTGTGGGCTGCGTGAGTGCTTGTGCATGCTTTTCAAACTTGGTGCCCTCCCACCAAACCACATGGCAGAGCTGCACTCACAAATCAGGAGGTGATATGTTTATGGCAGAGGATGATCCAGATATGATGCGTGAGGTGACGCTCAGCGCCTCCTGGACCCCAACGCTGGACAGCCTGGATGTGCTGAGCATCTGTCCTCTGAGAGACATAAACTCCTGTCACTTGTTTGACATTCTCTGTGATAAACTGATGCAGGTGGTACAATGGTTTAGGACATTACTGGATTGAACTGGGATCACATTTAGTCATCCACTATTTGCTGTCAAACATAATGTCAGTCTTATTTTAAATTTAATCTTAATAGTTATTATTAAAGGTATTGGGGATGTTGTGTGTGTGATACACTTTTTTGTCAGCTTTCATCGGGTTATCTAGTGTGTAGGATTTAGGGGGATATATTGGCAGATATACAATATAATATTCATAACTATATTTTCAGTAGTTTGTAATTACCTGAAAATACCATAAAACCTGAAATAAAGCCTAGTCCCAATTAGATGCCCAGTCGCTTTTACTGTGTGGCTACACATTTTGAAAAATAAAGGCCTGTATCAATTAGAGGCTCGGTTATCATGCAGTTAATTTTTATACTTTCGATGTATAAAACCATGTTGCTGGCTCCCTGCCGGAGATAATGTTAGTTAGCTTCTTAGATCACGTATACAAATAGAAATGTTTAAAGTTTTGTCAATATGGACATGCAACTCGCATGGTTAGCTCTGTAACATTCTCCACAATTCACTCATTCAGTTATTTTAACTGAAACCATGAGCACCTAACACCTGAAACACACTGCCTGTGTGCCTGAGTGTTGCAGAACCTGTTTCTCAAAAAAAAATAAAATAAATAAAAATCATGCCTGTGTAAACAGTTTAGAACAGCCACACTGCCTGCATGAGCAGCGCTGGTCAGACATCTAAACGGTGGCTCCCATTTTTTCCGCCTGCTGTACGCAGTTGTCAGCAGAAACGGACGGTGAAGATGGCCTTTTGATAATTGTACTGACTCACCTTTTATTACAGTTTCAATGTCTTTATCTGCCACAGAGAGGAAATACAACCTTATCTGTTTTACTCAACGTTCCTGCTTTCGTTTCAAAATAAAAGTTCTCTAACAAGGTCTCTGTGGACAGAATCCCATCAGTTGTTGACACAAGGCATTTTATTGTGAAAATTTGCAGGACCGTGTTGCTTACAATGCAGGAGTTGCATGACTTCATAAATGAGATCAATCAAATTTTCAGAAAATTTTCTAACCCCTTTTTCTGTTTTTCTTAAGGCCCTTTGATGAAGTCTGTTTGCATTGATACGCCCTCATATTTTGAACATTCTGCACTCCTTAATGCCATTCAATTCAACTTTATCTCGGACTAAAGAGAGTCTAGGTAGGTGAGTTATGTATACAATGTCGATTGGTTTTGGGAAATTAAGGGACCTAATTAGTGCACAAAAACATTAGGGAGATTATCTTTATCCCCTTAATATCCAATTTCCCCCTTTAATTTCCCCTTAAGTATCTTTAATGCTATTATAATAAACGTATTCAGTATTGTCTGGAGAAGTTCTCTCTGCTGTATCTTAATGTTCCAGCTCTTCATTGAAGCTCTGATGTTCACACTGAGCTAGATATTCAAACCTGAGTCCATTTTTTTATTTTTTATTTTGTTACTTTTAATCCAAACCATATCATCAAGTGGAAATTTTTGACATATTTTCCCCAAAATTCCACCTGGCATATATAGTATATTTAAAAACTTTTGATCTTCACAAAAATTAAAAGGTTGGGATTTGTTTTTGGACTGCCCATAAATTCAGGGTTTTTTTCATAGGGAAAAATGTAGATTATTGACATTCAGACTTACAGTAAGAGGAAAAACATCCCTTATACTGTGTGATCACATCTTGAGACTGTGTGTGAAAGATAATAATTATATGCCTTACTGTCCCATAAACACTGGATATATTAAGCACAACACAGTGTGACCTGCTGAAGCTTTTGCATTGGGCCGAGATGTGAAGCTGATAGAGGTCATATTGAGCAGAACTCTGCAGTAGGAAGTGGAGCAGTGAAAGTTGTGCGGGCCAAGCGGGTTGACCTCATTTCCCTAAACAGAGCCTCACTGGAAGTTAGCAGCTCAGAGATCGCCACTTGTCTTGTTAATGAGAAACATGATGTTAATTAACACTGGTTCAATAACGGCAGGCAGAAATAAACAGCTTCTGTCTGGCTTGTTGTTCTAATGAAGCAGTGACCAGCCACACAGTCACAGCCTGGTCTAACAGAAATACTTGAAAGGACGACGACCTCTTGACACAGCATTATGTAGTGATGACACGTAATGTGTTAAAAATGCGTGTCAATTAGGATTCTTTTTTTGTTTTGCGGTGGACACTTGAATTCCGTGCATGAACATCTTGACACATTAAGTAGTATAGAGAGTGCCAAAGGGTGGAGAGGAGGTGGACAGATCAAACACACACAGAACTTTCACCTACGAGACTGCTGTTTGTGTCCCGTGGGAAACCATAAGTCTACGTTTAATTTTTTTAGGTTTACCTGATCGGTCAAGAATAAATTATCTTAATGAGTCAGGTCGGTTATTATTCCTTGATTCACTTCACTAAATTGTTTCTCAGGTTTTTTTTTGTTTGTTTTTTTAAATTGTCATTGGGGGGAGGAGTGATATGTGCATACATGTACTGATGTATCTGTTTCTGCGTTATATGGACACGTGTAGGCATGTGTTTACATACATTTATATAGTACATTCACACGCAATGTATTTATTAGTCATAGTTCTATTCCTGTTATTATCTGGGTAAGATGAGTAGGAATTTTTATTTATTTATTTATATCCATAATCATTCACCTTTTTGCCTTATTTCTGTGTGGTTATTTATTTATACTATTTTTTTAATTATATGACTTCGACATCACAGGTCATTCTAAAGCAGCTGGGGTTAGACAAAAGGTTAATGGGGTTAGACAAAAGGTTAATTTTCCCTNCATAATCATTCACCTTTTTGCCTTATTTCTGTGTGGTTATTTATTTATACTATTTTTTTAATTATATGACTTCGACATCACAGGTCATTCTAAAGCAGCTGGGGTTAGACAAAAGGTTAATGGGGTTAGACAAAAGGTTAATTTTCCCTCTGGGGAAAGTTAACCTTTATAACTATATATATATATATATATATATATATATATATATATATATATATATATATATATATATGTACATATATGTGTGTGTGTGTGTGTGTGTGTGTGTGTGTGTGCGTGCGCTTTTTTAACCAACCAAAGACTGTATTGACCATAATCGCAGTCTTTCTCTAACCTTAAAACTTTGAAAGCTGGGGTGACATCACTTTTCTTGAGATGCTTTAAGACCCCTTTCACAACCTTTAAACACGGAGCAAAATGGTGCAAGAAATGTTTCACAAATTGCAAGAAATTAAACAATTATTTTTGAAAAGCTAGTGAAAAATGTCTTGGAAAAAGAAAAAATCAAGCTAAAAACTATGTTTATAATTATCATATTTGCATATTTAAAAGGATGTTACAAAGTTAAATTATTTTAAGCACTTTTTCCAGGCCATTTGTTTGTCTTTCTTTTACTTTTTTTTGTTTTTGCAAATTTTTAGGTAAAAGAAATCATGATAGAAATCAAGCCAGTTCGCTTAGGTTTCAAAGGGTTAAACATCCCATAATTTCCATGTGCAGACCTTAACCCCAGTTTTCAGCCTCCATCTAGTTTTGACACTAAGCAGACGTCTCATCACTTACTGCAGGGTTTCCCCCGGCCTAAAGAGAAGCCATTCTTCATGAGCACTAAGCCTCTGCCTGAGGGAACTTGAAGACATCACTTAAAGGTGGCAAAATGACAATCTGACAGATGCCCTGTTTAGACTAGCGGCCTGTATGCACTGATACACATTTCCTTAACAGGCAGAAGATACAGTTACTAATGGACCTCTGTCAGGTGACTGCTTTCGCAAAGACCAAGGAGATAGTCGCCATGGAAACAGGCATAAATTACAGCTCTTAAACGAGCAGGGGGGTGTCCTTGTCCTTTATGCTCTACTTGTTTCCCCTCTAAAAGGCACAAAATTTATGACGGTCAAACAGAGGAAGTAACTTTTCAAGCAACATTTGACGTTTGGGGCTCAGATAGTGTATAAAGATGCCAAGATTGACAAATTGAGACAACAGCCAGTGCAGACCTTGAGGAAGGCCTCAAACATGGCACAGCACTCTCTGCCATTTGTCATCTCAACAAACGCTGCAAGAGCTCAAGAGCCCTTTACAAACTGCAACAGATAAAATAGGAAGTTTTGAGAACAGTGTAAATAGCTCTCATTATCAAGTCCATGCTCCCTGCCAAAAGGCCAAATAGTGTTTTGTGTGAGAGGAGCGAACATGTTTACATGAGAGCTGTCAGCCGCTGGTGTTAATCATCTCTCTGTCGTTGCACCATGTGCATGTTTCAGTGTGCTAAGGTGTTTTTTTACTACATCAACATGGATGAAAATCTTGCCGCAAAAATACATCTGCTTATCAAACAAAGTTAAACTGATAACTTTGTCCTCAATAAGCATCTGCTAAATGTGATATTATGTCATTTGAACAGATGTCTGTACAGAATAGATGCCAAAGAAAATAACAGCAGGAGCATGTTCTGTATGTGGAGCTTGTTCTGACAAACAGTGCTGGACCTAGTACATTTTGGCACCCTAGCATGTTGGTCCAGTTGTGTATTTTTTTCATTATGTTGATGAACGTCAATTATTATACCACCGAAACCGTTACACTATTGCAAATCTAGTATGTTTTCTTTCAAAAATTTGGTGTTTTTTTCACTTCCTTTTTTTCCTTTTAATGTTTGGCATTTTTCTTTAAACATTTTGGACATTTTTTTCTTTAAATTTGTTTGGCAATATTTTATAGAAAAACAAAAAAAATGGTAATTTTTTAAAAAATTAATTAATTTGTGCACCCCCCCTTAAAATTTAGGCCTATTTTTGAAGAAAACACACACATTTGGAAGATATGTGTTTTTTTCAAACAAAACAAACAAACTATGTCAGCTGTTTGGTTTTTTTACACACACACACACACACACACACACACACACACACACACACACACACACACACTTTGTTTTCTTTGTTTTTCACCCAAGTCAAGTTCCTTCTTGAATACAGCTGGCCTCCATAACAAGGACTGACATCCCCAGTGACATCACCAAAGACTGATACAATACCGTTACCTAAAGCAGGACACAGTTCACTCTGGTGAGTGATATACTCGGTCTTGTACTCAATCTTCTGTAGTAATCAACACAAAGAAAACATGAGTCCAATAGCAACACAGTGTTAAATCAGACAAATATATGAGCCAAATCAGAGCACACCATGCTGCCTGCTAAATATTGCATCCTCATCAGCAGCAGCTAAAGTTACCCATCAAATACAGATGAGCAGCACTTTTATTGAGACATTACAATGTGATGGTTGTGTAACAACAAGAGAGTGTGCACCCCATATTGAAAAAAATCATAAAATGATCTAAACAAACAAACAAACAAAAAAACAGAATACATCAATAATGGCTTAATTTTACACGCGAGCTGTGATGCTGAAGATACAGAAAAATTCATAGTAATTATATAGCATATTGTCAATGTTTTAGTGACCCTCCAATTCCCCATGTCTTAGTAAGTGGAACCACCACCACCACCACTATATGCCTAGTATGGCACATTTATACATATAATTTTATATATATAGGTTATTTTTTCTTCAGGACTACCACTACCCGCAAAATATGGGAAGCATACAGGAACATATGGATGATATGTATATATGATTTATTATTGTACTCTGCACAAAACTTAATAAAATTTGATTACACACACACACACACACACACACACACACACACACACACACACACACACAAGACTTGGTTTATACAGAAAAATAAATGAAATTCCACTCTTTTATTTTTTAGTTTGCCAGATGAAACTGAATAATTGAATAAATGGATGATACACGGTCACTTTCAAATCCTTTATTTTGATTTGTGTAGACTCTGTGGTTTGGCTAATAATGCGATTCTACAGAAATTGGCATACTGTGGTCTGTGTTTTTCTTTGAAGGTCTAACGGTTAAAAAAACATGTTAGATTCTGGAGGGTGCACAGTGTGTGACTTCATCACCTTTTCCTGTTTAATTAAGAAGTTTTCCTGTGAATACCATGAGAACAGATGACGCGTTTATTCCCTGGCTACAGAGAAACATGATGACTTTTTTTAGCAGCATTAGTGTAGAATGTCTTACAGTAGCCCCTGACTGGCTCCTCAGCTTTGTTCCGCAGCTCTGACTTGTCCCAGCTCATGAATAAGCTTGCCCTCAGGAACAGTGCAGCGTGCTCCTGAGGAGGAGAAAGCAGCCTTGGCCAGCCGCCCTCAGCCTTTCACATGGACATGTAGCGCTGATCCCTTACTGGAGGCAGCAGAGCAAGACACTGCATCTATTCAGCAGGAAGCCGCGCTTTTGATTTGGTTCATGGGGATCACTTCTAACTGCAGACAAGCATTAACACTGAGTGGGTCGTCATCTTTGACTTGATCAACCAATGATAGGGGAGCAGCGGCGCTCCAGCTTTAAAATGAGCTGAAGTAAAAAGGGTCTCTGTGCCACCAGCGCCCGGCTGAATCAAAATGTTGTCTTTTATTCCAAACCCATTAGCAACCTCCCGACACATGCTATAATAAAAATACACATTTATTTTGGTCAAAATGGGATGAAAACAGCACTTCAAAGCTCTTGGAGATTGAAGTAGCAATTTGGATGTTTCATTTTTTTCCCTCTTTCATTGCATTGGTGTGGTTTTGGTCATGAGGAGACCTATTCACAAAGCCTGCCCATTCAGAAAGATGATTCTTTAATGAAGAGATATCATTTCTTCTATTAATGTACAGACTTGCGTGGGTGTGTTGCCATGTGTGTGTGAGTGTGTGTGCGTCTGAAAGTAGGCTAATGGAGGATCAGGCTGCTAGACTGTCATTATGAACTCATTTCACCACAAAACAAAACAAAAAACATCGAAACTTCTTTTTTGTTAGGAAGTTTAACTTATTTTCAGACTAATAAAATTAACAATAAACTATTTGAGTCACGCATGAGCCGCAGTAATTAAGCACCAGTAACATTTCATGAATGCAACATGCTATTTAGATTCTCTGATGAAGGTAAAACTCTTGTTAATCCTCAGCATTCCCAAAGCACATGTCACTGGGCGGCTTTCCATTAACCCTCAAACTGTGCAAATTGGAATTGAGAATATAAAATACACTTAATGGAAACATGTACATTACGGAAAAACTCCAATTGATCACAAAAAAAAAATCGTGCTCACATGAGGTGGTATTTCAGGCAATTCGAAAAAGCCATATTTCCTTAAAACTGCAATGGAAACATGATGCTATGGCTATGTGCTTGTCAGTAAGAACTGGCTCCCTCATGATGCAGCAGGAGCTACAAGAGCTGTTATAGCATCTCATAACTCTTCAAAAGTTTTGAGTCCACAATTCCATTGTGAAATTCTGGACCATCAGCTACCAGAAATCCCTCATACATGGCCACTCCCCCATATAAGGAGCTTGCCTTTCCATTATTGCTTGCATAACACGCCTACATGGCCTTGGATTGGAAATAATGACAGCTAGTGCGGCGGCTGCAATAGAAAAAAAACTGCTAATGTTTAGAACATCCATTGCCATGGTTACTGGGATGTTATCACCAGAGGAGAAGTCACAGAACATCACTCGAAGAAAACGTAGTCATCTCAATTGTTTTTTATCAACATTTTGAAAATGTTTTGTGCAAACCTGTAATAGAAACTCGTCTGTTGAGTTATCATTATCAATACTCAACCCATAGAAATAAAATGAGTAAAAAATGACATTGAGCTGTTTGCTGTGGTGTGAAGAAAAGAAAAGAAAATGGGAATTGTTTTTTGCTTGTTGTTTTGGTGACATACTTGTCAGTGGGGCAATAAAGTGTGTCACACCAACTTTTAGAACCTTGTTTTCACTGCTTTGCACATATCGAATAAATAAACACAATAAACATCATCTTTCAGCAAAGATTCAATTAATAGCAATTAAGAAACAGGGAAATTTTGTAATGATTTAAATATATTTGACTTGAAAACATAACATTTCTACTACTGCTCATTTGGTTATCGCTGAAAAACCTCACCTCTCCTCCTGTTTATAAAAGATGTTAATATAGATGTTATCCCACTAAAACATATGTATTTATGTATGTATGAAATGTGCAAATGTTCCATTTACTTCTGGTGAAAGAAGAATCTTATCACTTTTTAAAATCAAACTGAGCTCTTGATAAAGTGTTCTCTGTCTTTGGCATCCAAAAATGACCCCAAATCTCCAGAATCCTTATCTATGTATCTATGTAAGGTTTTAAATCTTAAAATAAAGACTATACCTTTACATCTGTGGCTCCAAGCCTAGGCTATTATTCAAGATTTTAGTGATGATACTGAACAACAATTAAAGTTTGATACATTATTATTGCATGGTCACCATTATAGAGGACTGTGTCGTCCAGAGGCTATATAATAAATGGTTTGATTTCTTTCAAAAACATGGGAGAGGGCATTTAGAAGCTTAACAAGACATGGCCCAAAAATGAGAAAAAAAAACCCCAAAAGCCCTACTTAAAAATAAGTGAAAAATGTAAAAAAGCAAACAAACAAAAAAATTCCCCAACAATGTGCTGAGAATTATTATATTTTTTTCTGTAACATAATTTTAAATATAAAATAATCTTAATTATAAATACAATTTTCTGGAAATTTTCCCTGTTTTCTTTTTTTTTTTTGGCGTTTTTTAAACACATTTTTTCAGTAATTTTTCTGTCTCCTTTACTAATTTCTTGTAACATTTGGGACATTCCTTCCCAAGTTTCCCCAACATTTCCTTTTTCCGCCATGTTTTCAAAAGAAATCAAACCAATTTGCTCAGGTTTCATGCTTGAATGCAGCACAAGGAAACTGATGTTGATCCAGGTTTCAAAGGATTAAATGGATTTCAGGCTGCCTCAAAGGGAAGCAACATGAAAAAAGATGTTAAATAACGTGAATTATCTGCTTTTCGGTCTCACTGTATGGTGTACTGTAAAGTGACACACATCTGTGCTCACTTCGCACATGTTTGGTTCTAATGTGTTTGGAAACCTGCAGTCAGGTTTTTAAGATACTGCTTATTTTATTGCTCATCATATTATAGTGTGTTTTCATTCATTCTAGAAGAGAATAGTACAATGCAACCACTGCAATGTTTCAGTGACGTTTTCTTTTAGTTCCCAGAACATCCTACTTAATGTTTTACTTAATGTTTGTGCATATATGTGTGTATGCATATGTATGTTTATGTATATATGTGTGTATGTGTGTGTAGGTATGCATACATATATGGATGTGTGTGTATTATATCTTAATAACTTTTTTGTGAATGATGTTCTTTTACTTTGTCTTCTGATATTGCATGATTTGGTATCGTGAGGCACTTTGTAACTCTGTTAAGAAAAGCGCTATAGTTGAGGTTTATTATTACTGTTATAATTATTATTATTATTGTTGAAGTTAGGGTAGCATTCTCTACAAACATCAAAAAAATGTTAAACATATTTTTTCTAATGTCACATTACATTTTAATTAAAATGAAAATGTAATATCAAACCTCAACAACATCATGAAAATATCTTATGAATGCTGCTTTGAAAATGTTCTTCCTTTTTTCTCATGTAACAATGTTTTTTCATGTTGCAGTTGTAACGTTAGTTAGCATTTAACATGGTGGGAACATTAATTGAAAAGACAAACATCCTTAAAATGTTCTTTGAACATTAGATTAAAATGTTTTCTTTAAAGCATTATTGACCCTTTTGGTTAACGTTAGCCAATGTTGTGGGAACGTTCCCTGCTATCAATTATTCCTTTATGATTACACTGTGTACTGCTTCACTTACATCCCTGGTTAGAACATGAGAAATGCCAAAATTGGCTTTTTTTCCCTCACAGCGTCTGTATGCATGTGTGCATCTCCTCGCAGCCACATTAGAGCAGTTGGTGGCTGGTATGCTGGTGCATACCTTTGAGTCCTGCTGTACAGCCATTTTAACAGCATCAGGGTGATGTTAGCGTATGTAGCTTCAGGTCCCAGTGGGTCTAATTCAACACTTGTTTGTGGCACGGTGGCACCTGGAGACCTGCAGTCTGATGTCTGACATGCTGTTGCCCATGGCTGCTTTCCAGCTCAGCATCAATCGGGGATCAGCAGCGTGTGAAACAGGCCCACGCGACCTGAAACTTTAATGCTGACACAAAAGCTACCACGATCCGACTCATCCCCCGGCCTGATGTGCTGTGGGACTTCCTCCGTGTCGCTAACAGTAATCAGCATTGCAGACCTGTGTAATACATGATGCTGTGTGTGGCAGTAATTCTCCCACCTTAGAATTCATCAGACGGACATGGTAATGAACACAAGGGACTAATTTTCACATGTTGCAACAAGTAAGACATGTGAGGGGTGTATCCACACACACACACACACACACGCACATGAATGCCGTACACACACCCTGCTCCTAGCTTCTGCCTGACTTCCTGCACCACACCAGCGGCACTCTGTGAGCTGCAAGCAGTTAATTATTGAGCACCTGAAGAGCAGCACAGCTCTCAGCCTGCTGCTGCTGCTGCTGCTGCTATCTGCTTGTTTAAAATAGCTCTCCACACAGCACACACTGTGCCGCGTGCAGCACACACACTGTTTACGCCAAATCACATATGATGCTTCGCTGTCACTATGTCTATGTCACTCCGTCCTTTGTCGGCCAGAGAAGAAGCAGCAGCGGCCTCCATTCAACCTGCATCATCCTAATAGCAGCAATTATCTGCATCATCATTTGCTACTCCTGATTTCTGGAGGGAGAAGCAGCGCTGGAATTCACAGTTCTGTTTTCGTCATTTTCAATCGACATGCAGAGTAAGTGGAGTATAATCAAAGATTACCATGTCAGGGGCCGCAGTGCCGGGATACAGAGTGAACAGTGAGTCTGTGTTGATCTGAGGCCAGTCTTTGACACATTACAGATCGAGTTTAACAGACTTTTTTCTAAAGGTGATACACTGGTTTGACCCCAACACTATCACCAACCCTTTGTTTTTATTTTTTATAAAAAACAAGTTTGTTTGTTTTAAGATTTAATCTGATAATGCAACATAAAACTAAGATAAATTAATAATAAGAATAAATAAATATAAAGTGGAGTATAATCAAAGATTACCATGTCAGGGGCCGCAGTGGCGGGATACAGAGTGAAGTTTGTTTGTGTTAAGATTTAATCTGATAATGCAACATAAAACTAAGATAAGCAGCAGCGGCTGTTTTTTTTTCAAAAATCATACTTTTGTTTTTTTAATTTACGAATCCATTTGCAGAAGTTTTCTACATGTTGAAATGCACTTGCATTTTCCACGTTTTTTTTAAGCATACCAATCTGCTCAATTGTTTTGAAATAATTCTGCACACAGCACAAGAAAAGTGATGTCCATCCAGCTTTTAGACGGTTAACTGACCCACAGATAAAATTCAAATCCGACTCTGCAATGTGCAAATACATGTAAAGTTAATAACTGAATCTGACAATATTAAACCATTTCGATCAGCACATGAAAACAATACAAGAGCAAGATCATCTTTGTGAGTCTGGCAGGATGCTTAGTGTTCGAAGAAAATCAGGACATAAAGAGTTAATTTGCATAAATGGCTGTATCCTCATACTTTAAATTATTGTCCTAAATCACATTTTTGTTCTGCATACTAGTGAATATATGGCACACATATTTTGGTTTTATTCATTTTAACCCTTTGAAACCTGGTATAACAGCAGTTTTCTCATACTGTGTTCAGATGCCTTTCATATACATTTAAACCTTTGAAACCTGAGCTTTGTTAACTTGATTTAACTTCTTTTTAAAGGGCAGTGAGGAACTTGACAAGAGATAACACACAAAATGCCTTAAATTATGAAAATGTGAGAAAATGACCTGAAAATAACTTTTTGATAAAGAGAGAGAGGTAGAGTAGAAATTTACAACAACAACAACAACAATAATAATAATTATGATCGTGATGAGGAATTTTTTTCAGAAAACGTAATATCATTATTATTATTATTATTATTATTATTATTATTATTATGATTGTATTTTATCTATGTATATTTATTGCAAAGGTAATTTAAAAAAATATATTTATTTAGTGTATTTGTATGTATTGGCTGCCACACAGCATCAATGCATAAGCTATTGCATAGTGTGCTTCTTCCAGCTGTATACAGATGTGTTTGTAAACCCATGCCGTATAAAGTATCATGGGATATATGTACATACCTGCACTTCAGGCTAACTGATTGGTTGATTCATAGCCTGAAGGTGTGCACAACAGTTTGCCATTTTCCGTCCCACACAAATATCATGATAATAATATTTACAGGGATTGTGTTGTGCATGATCCTCAATACCATGAGTGTGATGTATAGAGGACCACAGACAGACACCAGTTTGCCTTCGCTCAGTGCTCTTTTGTGCATTCTTGTTTGTTTCTGAGATCATGTGTGTACAAGTGTGTGTGTACATGGCAATGCTTGTGTGTGTTTGCCTCTGAGGGCGGCACTGCGCTGCTGTCTGTCTCATGTTTTAACAAGATATGACACCCAGTCTATTCCAATCAGTGTTTTCATGAGCTGCTCTGCTGAGGTCTGAGCAGATGCCATAGACAACACAAGGATTCTGCGCCTGATTTGATACATGTGTTTAGTATGTGTGTGTGTGTGTGTGTGTGTGTGTGTGTGTGTGTGTGTATATATGTATAGAGATGGATAGAGAGAGAAAGAGACAGAGAGAGAGAGAGAGAGAGAGAGAGAGAGAGAGAGAGAGAGAGAGAAGAAAAAGAGCATCATGCATGCAGCCTCCAAAAGGAAAGAGGATCTTTAATGTTGCATTTAGAGTAAATCAGGCAGGCAGAGAAACAGGCAGACACTCCCCTGTGACCTGAATGGGGAGTCACGAGAGAATACCCATACGAGCAGCTCTCCGCTAAATGCACTCTCATATTAATATTTTATAACCACCCATAATGCTGCTGGAGAAAAAAAAAATGAGGAGAGATCCAGAAAGAGGAGGAGGAGACATACATCAATTTACCCAAGGTCCTCACTCCAGGAACTTGAAATAGAGGGATATTTTGCCATTAGATGAAATAGTTCATTGTACTGGCTTCTCAGGAGCAAAAACCACCATTCCACACACACATTGCTCCCCCTCTCTCTCTCTCTCTCTCACTCACACACACACACACACACACACACACACACACACACACATGCACACACAATGCAGAGACATGCATTATCTGCAATGGCTCAATGAAGAATCCAGCCACACCTTGGTGTGAGAAGGGAAACACTGGAGTGCTCAGCAGAGCACAGCAAAAGTCATGGCTTAAACTCTTCTGATGTTCATGGGATGCAGGAATAATTAACCCTTTGAGAACAATGAAAATTGTCTTGATTTCTTTCAGAAACAATCGGAAGAAGGCAATGAACAATGAAAGAGGAAATGACTTCAAACTAAGCAAGAAATCAGTAAAAAAGTAAAAGAAAATTACCTTAATATTAGTATAAAAAAAGAAAAAAACAATCAAAGAACACACTTGAACAAACATGGAAAAAGTGTGCTTACAAATTTCTAAATTTCAGTATCATCATTTTAAATATGTAAATATGATCATTATGAATATAGTGTTTACATTTAACACTATACATTTTTCCCGCTTTTCTTTGTTAAATATATATTTTTTTAATCTCACAATTTCTTGCTCATTGCCTCTTTCCCATGTTTTTGAAAGAAAGTGAACCAGTTTGCTACAGGATTCAAAAGTTGAAATAACTGTAAAGGCAGCACAAGAAAAAGGGCTGTCCTCCAGGTTTCAAAGAGATCATTTTTAATACGTACATCAAATGCTACAGAAAATGTTTCTCGTCTGATCTCAACAGGATGTTGCGATCATTAGATGAAACTGATTGTGATGTGATAATCATGTGTGTATGATCAGCACAGATACACAACTCATACAGCTGCATCAGGTGTAACAGACTGATGCAGCTGCAGCCACATTAAGTCTAAACTGATATCCTGTATAATATTCTTCTGAGGACTGATTGTGTTCATATAGACCATTTCAACTGTCAGCATGCTCTGTGAATATTTTTGTATGATATTCTTTTCAAATATTAGTAGGGGGAGCATCCACCCAATCAGATCTCTGCAATACTCACTTAAAAAAGTATTGATATAAGTAGTTTCATGATATTAACCGTTTAAAACCTAATTGGGTGAATTGGCTTTGATTTCTAGGGTAAAAGGCAATGAGCAACTTATGAAGAAATGAGACAGAAATAAGCAAGAAATTAATCAACAGTACAAAATAATTACCTGAAAATAACCCAAACAAATATAGAAACAAATGACACGGGACAGATAAAAACAAAAAATACAAAGAACAAAGACAAGAACAAAAAGAACAGGGAAAGTTTACATTTTAAATACTGACATTTTACCCTCGGTTATTAAAACACATTATTTTCAAAATCTAAACTTTTTTTTTCAATTTGCAATTGCAGCTGCGCATTGCCGTTTCCCCCCATGTTTCTGAAATAAATCAAACCAGTTCTCTCCAGCCTCACAAGATTAAAAAACTTTTGAAAAGCATGTGAATGGAGCACAAGAAAAGTGAGGATGATCCAGGTTTTAAAGGGGTAAATGTTGAAAGAAAAAGCATGAATAAATCATGTTAATTAAAAAAAAAACAAAGCCAAAATTATGAAGTTTATTTCTTTTTTATACGTGCACCACTCTGAAAAGGATACCTACATTACACAATGAAGGCCTTTTCTTTTAACTTTTAGAATTGTAAGTGTCATGGATGAGTTTGGATGTGGACCCAAATGCAGAACAAAAAGGGAGACAGGTGTACAAACGAGCTTTAATGCTGAAAATCATATTCAAAAAAATAAGCAGGAAACAAAAACACAAAGAACAAAAACAGGAATCAAATTACCTGAACAGAATAACAAGGAAGAACTGAGGGGTGAAGAATCTCAGGAAGGATAACAGACAAACACACAGGTGTATATACACAGAGAACTAATCAGGACATGGAGCCACAGCTGGAGAAGGTGGACACAGAGAAAAAGGAGGGAAACACAGGGATTGGCTGAATATTAAAGGTGCGGCAGGAACACAAGGATGGAGCAAACAAGAGTAAAACACAACAGGTGTGCAGGGAAGACTGACAGAGGACAAACAGGACTGATACGCGCAGGGGGAAAAAGACAGGAAGTAAAACATGACACATGATGGTTGATACTACAAAATGAAACAGGAAACAGAACATCAGAAACCATAAAACATAACAGAAAAAACAAAACAAAGTCAATAATGTAACAAAAAAAAAAAAAAAAACAACAACCACACATAACACCCAAACCATGACATTAAAGAGGGAATTCCATTTCTCCCCCTGTCCCATTCTTTCAGTCGTTCCTTCATTACTCCCTTACTTCCCTAGTTTGTGGTAAGTAACACAATTCTGGGGAGAAATGCAGTAAAGTAAAAGTTAAGGTTGACAAAATTATGAAAACTCAAGTAAAGTACAGATACTCCTAAAAATACTTAACTACTGCAAAGTATTACTTTGTTTCTTAATTCCAGTACTATATGGTTACAAATAGTTGACAAAGTTTAACAACCAATTTAGACATATGGCCAGCCTTCTAAAACATGATTTTATTTCCTACATCTATTTCCTACAATTTTTCAATTTCCCACAAAGCACAGAATATAGGTTTAAGCTACTAAAACACATTAGGTAAGGGAAAAAAAATATAAAAATAAATTCACAATCAAAATTTAAATGATGAAACATACACCATCTCAAGTCCGAGCTGACATTTTCGGTTCCAAATTTCTAACTGATGCTAACAAGCCATCTAACAATGCAGGAAATATTTGTTTCTTTGCACAAAAGCACCTGAAGTTTGCCCTATTGCCCACATGTCTGTCTCTTTTGCACGTCTAACTCTTTTCACAAGTCTAACTCTTTTGCACATGTCTGTCTCTTTTGCACATGTCTGACTCTTTTGCACAACCCTTTTGCACAAGTCTGACCCTTTTGCACGTCTGACCATTTTGTACACGTCTGGCTCTTTTGCACATGTTCTGCTCTTTTACACATGTTTGACACATATTTTGCACATGATTCTTTCACACATGTACTATAAAACCATTCATCTCACTTTTGGGCGTTGTAGGAAAATGAACCAACATGCGGAGAGTGGACAATTTGAAGATATGTGAAAAATGATTATGCGAAAACAACAATGTATGTAGAAATGCAAAGTACAGAGGAGCAGGGGGAGCTTTGCCCCTTTTAATGAGACATGAGTTCCCCTTAAAGCATGATTTGTGAAAATTTAACGGTATATAAAGACAAAATATGTTATTTTTGCCATGCATTTATATGTATAATTAACCATCATCATTATTAATTATGCATAGAAGTAGACTATTATTGATATATGATTAATGCATGGGGGTGATTCATTACTGATTCACTTTAACAAAGATCCTGGAATGCATGCTATTCTTGCCTTCACCATTAAAGCGTGGTGGCGCAATCTCAGAATTTCACTATCTTTTAGATAGTATAAGATGTGCAGACATAAAGCAAGTAGGCCTACAGGTAGACAGGTGTGCAGACTCTCTTTGAGGCACTTGCAAGTATGTGATCTGTTGTAAGTGTATGTAGGGTTACCCAGTGATATCACTGTCAACACTTTCTTAAATCTTATATTTATTATTATGTATAATAATGGTAATTGTTCATTTACATTCAGTATCAGTGACATTGCACTTCAGACCAAGGACAGCCCTTTTTGTTGCAGCTCTGTCAGCTGCACCTGCCTGCTGGAATAATTAATAAAAAACAGCTGTTATAATAAAAGCCAGTTTATCATTAATGGTAATAATGGTTAAACTGCTGATGCTAAAAAGAATGTGGTACTGCGTGACAAGATCCAGGCTGGCTGAATGAAAGCGAGCGTGTGGTCCTCTCACTTCGTTGGCCCTCCATCCATCACCTTGCTGAATAGTTACTTTTACACATGTTTCATGTGAAATTCATTAGCATATCATTGACGGTGACCGTAATTGTTTAATGAGTCGTTAATAAGTAACACAGTAATTAGCATCAGTGGCATAATTATGTGTAGTGGGTGCAGCATTTTGTTTGGAATAATTATCACCATTGACAGCCTTTTGCACAAACAAGCAGAACCCTGAGAGGCGGTGGAGGGTGTACACAAACAACACACTCCACGTGAGAAGCAATAGCACCAAACATAACACACGAATAAAACAAGCAGCGCAAACATGCTGAGCTCAGTTCAGTGCCAGAGCCGGAATGTAACAAACACAGAGGTCATCAGGAGTCCTGACCCAGCGGCGGCCCCCTCCACCCTGCTGACGACTTCCACCGAAACCAAACATGTTTACACGCTGTCACATTTTCTCCATCCATCCAGGGTTTTTGTTTTAATGTACAATTTATTATTCATTCTTATTATATATTGTATATATACATGCATGTATGTACATTTTAATTTTTTCACAATTCACAAACACTATGAGAAATACTAATAGAATGACAATTCTGAAAAAATACATAAAAATCTAAAAAAATATTGGTATCAGTCTTTACAGTAAAAAAACCCTGACTCTCGGCTTCTTTAAATTGAGAAATTGTTTCTCACTGTATCCCTCCTGTGCTCATTAACACAAAATTGCTAAAATAAAACAAATAAATAAAACATTTATATGTGATATTCAGAAATTAAGAAATTCATTAACTGATCATTTAATTAATAAGTAATAATAATTAATTAAATAATAGAGAAAAAACATAACAGGGACAATACATTATGGAAGTAATCTCATGAGTACAGATAGAAATGTACACAATGTGTCATCGTCTGAATTTACTGAACATTATTTATTTATGATATAAAGCTTAAAGATAAGGCTTACATGAGGCCTTAAGTAACGCAACATTTTGACACTTTATTGATCATCTTATCATATTTGGTATGCATGTCATTGTTCTTATACTTTTTTTGTATTGTAAACCCTTTTTTTTTTTTTAAATCAGCCTTTGATGAACTTCTCATTACTGACTTGTTACAGTGTGTGTATAATTTTGCAGTAGATGTCTAGTTCTGGACATTTTGTATGTTTGAACCTTGACCTGCCGAGGGACTGCAGCTAAAAATGTCATTCTGGCATTGCAAAAAATAAAAGATAAATAACCCTAATAAATATTTACTTAAGTATTTACTTCACTATATATATCACAGATATACAGGGGTGATTCTAGGATTTGAGGACTTGGTACAGTCCTCTGTAGGGGGGGTCTGTGGTGGGGATCTTCCTTCCTTTTGATGAACACTCTTTATTTTGATGCTTTTTTTTGTGCACCCTAGCACCTTATTTAACTTTTTTCTTCTCCTTCCAGATTAATGATGAATTGTGATGTTAAAATATTAGTAGTTGTTAGTAATTAGTACTGGGTAGAAATAGAATATTTTACAACTCCTGTCACTAAAAATGTATTGACAAGATTTGGGAAAATAGTTAAAAGTATGTTCTTATGCTAACAGTGGTAGAATGTAGCTAAGTATATTTTTCAGCTATGAGTATAAATGATTTTTTAAATGGCTTTTTAATGTTAGGCCCATTTTTGTTTTTGAAAAATGTATAAAGTAGAGGTGGGGAAAAAATTGATGCTTATTATATCACAAATATAATTTGATTATACTATAATGATATAATATGTTGCTTTAGATACATTATGCAGCAATAAACATAAATGAATTGAGACTGAAAACTTTATCTTATAAAACAGATTTTGAGAAAGTTTTCCTTTGGGGACATCATTTGCAGTTGAAAAAAGGTATTAAATTGCAATTTTATCGCAATGCTAAGCATATCCCAAAGATACATACAAATATTTTATCTTGATTTATGTGTCTTGATATACATGTATATATTATACAAGTTAAAGGAGGAAAATTCTTCTTTTTAAGCATCTGAAACCTGAACAAACTGGAGACATTAAAACTTATGAGTTACAAGCAAATTACTTGAAATGTAGAAACAGAAAAAAGAAAAAGAATAGAAAATAAAAAATATATGAATATATAGATACAGGACAATAATAATAATAATAATAATTTCAGAAAATATTATTATTATTATTATTATTATTATTATTATTATTATTATTATACATTTCTAATAACTGCTCTACCTCTCTCTCTTTCCAGAAAACTAATTTTCAGGTCATTTTCTTGTCACCTTTTCCTCATTTCTTTATATTTGTTGCTCACTGTCTTTTGAAGAGAAGTTAAATGAATTTGCTCATGTTTTTAAGTTTTAAATGTTTGTGAAAAGCGTCCGAATGCAGCACAAGAACACTGACATCATTCCAATTTTAGAGGGTTAAAATTGTCATGTGGACAAATCAAAAACATAGATGTAGTTGATATCTAGTGTTAGTTTGAGCTATAACTACCTGTACATTAATGTGCACTCAAACATGCAGACATGGCTGCGTGGAAAATAACCATGCACACATACAATAGATGAATTATCAAATATGTCTGACTTATATTGAATTTACATCCTCTGTGGGCTGTGTATTAAAAGGCCTTTCCATATATTTGGGACTAATAGCAGCACTCTTCTTTTGTCCTGTGCACTGTGCCTTTAAAGAGACTGGCAGCAGCCTCATGTTCACAATGATGAAGCAAATGTAGCTGAAAACATTGGAGGGGTGGTGGGTGGGTGGGGTAAAAGAACTGTGATAGAAGCACTGTGCAGCCTGGTTTGTTTCAATGGGCCTGCAGCTCCGTGAACGTGAAATTTATTGACTGTACACAAAAGCATTTCTTGGAAAATAAAAAAAGACATTCAGCGAAGGAAGGGCCGACTGTAGACGCATGAATACAAACACCCAGGATGTTGGCTGAGCAGACAAAGACATTGGAAACATTCTATAAAAACCCTGTCGCACTTCAGCTTCGTCAGTCTGCTATCTGCCTCCTCTCCTTTGAAACACAATTATGTGACCATTGGCAAACACTGGCGCCAAACACAGCCATTTTCCCTCCTTGCCACCAGATGGTTCCATTGAGAATAGATGCGTGGCCCACTGTTTGTCTTCTACTTAGAGCTGCGCTCGTAATGGAGTTGCTAATGATTATAAAACACCTGCTCTGGAAATAAAACAAACAGAGAGAGCGGCCAGGGCCCAGAGCTAAATACCTATGTGATCAGGTTGAAAAGGTGCTGGGCTCGCGCTCGCCTGGTACTTATCCAGGGACACAAACCCTCAGCAGATGTCCCACCTATAGAGGTAAGAGGCTGCAACCTCGTCCACAAAAAGCAGCCGCACAGTATCCTCACAGTCAGTCTCATAATAGCTAATTTGCTGTTTGCTCAATGGAGAGAAAGGCTTGTTTCAACAAAGGGGTCATGTCTGTGATGGGCTGTGGTCTTCTCACATGCCAGGCTAGGGTTTCATGTGGTTTGGAGGTTATCAGTGCCCCAAAGCTTGAAGCACAATGGGCATGTTTGTACAGTGGTATGACAGGCACGGGACGGTGGCTGTGAGGGGACACACAACGTGTGACAACAAGCAGGAGGGTTGAATAATAGAGTGACACGCTGTGACCATTTCTTATGCACACATTTATTTATTGTTTTTCTATTAATTGCTACATGTAGTCGTGGTAGTTTATCTCTGCATCTGCTGTGATACAGGCCTCAAACCTAAATTTGCTAGTGAGATTGGACGAGAAACATTCAAGATAATTTTTTCACCTACAGAATAATCTCCTAAATTATACATGTGAACATAACTGTTATTTATCTGGCAAAAAAGGGAAAACACTGCTTGCATCTGCACAATCAAATCTCTGCAAAAATCTAAAGCAAGCTTTTAGTCAGCAAACTTCTTCAACCTTTCGAAATTTTTATCAACATTATTTTTCTTGTGCTGCGTTCAGACACCTTCACAAACCTTTAAACCTTCAAAATCTGGGCAAAATTGTTTGCTTTCTTTTGAAAAACATGGAGAAAAAGGCAGTGAGCAACACGGCTAGAACTGTTGCAAGAAATGTGTCAATTTGGAAAATCTTTTTTTAAGAAGCTAGGGAAAAATGTCCAAAAATAGTTCCACATATTATTATTATTATTATTATTATTATTATTATTATTATTATTATTATTATTATTATTATTATTATTATTATTAATTATTATTATAATAATAATAAATAATAATAATAATAATAATAATAATTCAAGGGCAAAAATTAGAAAGATTTAATTTTTTATTAAATCTTTCTGGTAATTTTCTGTGTTTTTTCTATTTTGTTTTTTTACAACTTAGGTCATTTTCTTGTACTTTTTACAAAATGCTTCGCAATTTTGTCTCTTTGTCATTTCATCTTAAATTGCTCATTGCCTTTAATTTCTGCCTTTGAAAGAGATCAGGCCTCTCTTAGCAAAAGCTTGCTTTATTATGAAAGATTTTTGTTCAGGTTTGAGTGTGTGGATGCAAGTGTCATATTGACTGAGCTTTTTTCTTTCCCACTCTATTTTAAAATCTCCTATACATTATCCCATAAAATATATCGTATCGTTTGAAGGCACATTCTATAAATAAGAAAGTAAACCAAATGTTGGCCCCAGCACCTGAACACTGCATTCAGCCAAAAAGTAATGAACAGATTTGTTAATTGTGTCTTCTTCAATTTATGGTGTAAATGTCTAATTCTGTCAAAATTTAAAGTCTCTTTATATTTGTGATATTTGTGAACTCAACATCCATTAAAGAAAAAAAAGACAGGTAGCTTTTTTTTATTTTTAATTTCCTTTATGTTTCCATCTTTGCTTCAGTTCATGATTTTATCTGTCTGCGCTTTACAGTCCGGTCTTTTCATTTATATCAGATAAATCATTTTATTTACATATTATTAGTATTATGAAATATTATTTCTACAGCAATCTCATACAACAGTGTTTAAAGATTTAAAAAAAAATCTTTAAATAATTTCACTTGTGTTTAAGTTGATTTACATATTCTGTATAACATATTTATTTATTTCACAATGTCTTGTTTATTTATCTTGTTTGAATATTATGATATCATTATTAACATACTGGTGAATACTTGACTTATGATCTCAGCATTTATGTAATTCTTCTGTTAAAGAGCCAGCATAGTCATTAAAACAGAAATTGTAATACCTGAGTGCAAGTATAATAATATTGATCTGTTGACGACATACAGTATTTATGAATATCTCAGTATCTTTCCTCAAAATGTGTTTTTGTCCCAACAATATGCTATGATAAGGATCCCTGATATTACCGGTAAATGCTGACCATGCAGCAGCAACAGAAACTGGATGCATGGATGAAGAACAATCTGCAACAATTTGAAACCATCAAAATATGAGATTTATTTCTTGGGAAAAGGGAAACGGGTCGGCTTTCAATATCTTGTGTGGCTGAAAACAAAGCGTCCCGGGTGTCTGTACCCACGAAACATACAGATTAACAGGCTGCAAATCTGCATGTGGGTGGGGGTGTGAGGTGGCGCTGGAGCTTCCCCTCCCCTCTGGTCTTCAACATCTCAATCACGTCTCGTGGGCCCCGCCCCTTTGTATTAGCCCCCAGAAAGTGATGGACATCCTTTCACTGGCTGCCTGACCTCTAGTAATCCTGTTTCATAGACCAGCTCCCTGCTGAAGCCAACACAATGGCAGGCGCTCAGCCTCCTCCCAGTCGATATTCTGAGAGACTTGATCGAGCAAATTAGTATCCTTTGGTAAGGGCATGACCAAAGACCTTTTCAACACCCTACCAGAATCAATAAAGACCAGTGAACAGCATGTTTCTTTCTTCTTTGTCCTTTTACTTCCCTTCCTGTGCCACTTCCATCCAGGGTTCAAGCTCCCGTGTGCGTTGCCTACAAACGGCCTCCACTACTGGGCAGAGATCAGAGGTTAAAACTGCTGACGGTCAGTGTGTAATCAAGATTTCACTCCTGCTCGTAATAAAAGACTTGTTACATGATGTATGATTGAGGCTGGTGGGAAAAGTAAAAAAAAGAAAAGATTGAAATGAGGATTGAAATTAGAGATGTTTGGGGTACTGTGCACATTCTTTTTATTTTTATTTTTAAGTTTCTGGTATTTTTTTCTAAATAGTGTCATATGAAAAGGTGAAATCTTTTAATGAAACTGATCCTGCAAGGGTTATTATTGTGTGTGTACCTACACGCTAATATCTTCTCTGTCTTAAATAGGTGCATTTTGTTCAAAAAGTTTGCACAATCTGAAATCTCATTTCACATCTCTTTTCTCAACATATTGTGACTGTTGTGTGAAGCTTTCACTGTGATGTTTTATAACATTATAAAACTAATGATTTCTGCCATGATTTTTCAGTTGTTTTTTTTTTTTTTTAAATCATGATAAAAGTTGATGAAATGCAACTTCACTGCAGTCAGTTACCAACCAGTGCTAGACAAGTCTGATGCATCATAGGTTAGAAAAACTCAAACTGCAAACAGGATTAGATGCTGCTAAACTGACAGGTCTTATTACAGACAGTAATATTAAATAATGACTCAGTCTGACTTATTAAATTTTTCTGATGCTGCTAAATATTTATTTGCATCAGTGATGTTTGTAAACACAGCGATCAAATTTAAACTTTATTATTAATTGAGAAGCATTGAAACATAACAGGGATCTTTATCTATAATAAAAGCAGAGTACTAAATGCTGGTATTACACAAAACCAATTTCAGAGACGAGAAATGAGATGGAGACGCTTTATGAGCTCGGCTCTTGAAGGTAATAATGGCTGCAGACCCTTGAACTGAAGGCAATACTGCTTACTTTATCCAACTATTATAAAATCACTTGACGTCATAGCTTGCATACATAAATATATAACCATTCTGTCATGCTTCTGGCATGTTGCTTTCACATGAATTTTGTCAACAGTTTCTTTTCTTCAGATTATTTTCTCTTTTGCTTCTTTTCTCTTTTGTTAGCCGGATTTTATTTTATTTTTTTACAAATGATGAGATTGCATCAAAATCCACCTTTGCAGCGATTGGGGTCCATTCAACTGCTGTCGACTCAACCACCTTTCAAAAGGAATTAGATACTGTTTTACATGCAATAGTCAGTCCAGCTATTTGTTCAGCCAACAGTAATTTAACTAAGCTTTTGCTAATCATGTAAAACTACATAATTATTGAACAATGCAGAAACAAATTCAAGACATTTGGAAAACTCTGTCCATGTGGCTGTTCTTATTCTGAAGTTGTCAAATACTGTCGCTTTTGCAGTACTTTCACATAACATCCTGACGCAAAAAACACATTTTGCCTCTACATGACACACTGCTGGATGGTGTCACTTAAGATAGCGGCTGGATTGAACCTTTTGCGCCTGCATGAAATGTGGCAGGACATTGACAGGTTGAAACACCGCTGTTATCTACACCATATAAGGAGTGCAAGGTGCCTGTAGGGCACGTGAGAGGGGCAGGTGGGTTCACCAAACCCCAAACTGTCACACAGGAGTCCTCAGATTCCTTCCTGTCTGAGGCCACATCTAGATGAGAATGACCCTACTAAAAGTGAAAAAATCCTTCCTTTGAATTTGAAAAAATCTGCGTTCATATGATAACATTGTGAAAAGGATCCTTTTGTATGCAGATCCGCAAAAATAACCAAAAACACTGTATTGAATTTGTAATGACACACCATAGAAGAACAGCACACAAATGCATTATCCATGGATCTATTACAAATGTGGATACAGCCATGGGGATGGGGCCTCGTTTATTCCTACGAGAGCTTTCTTTGTAGCTCCTATGTGAGACAGAAATTTGTTAAATACCCGGATCTACTGGCCCATAGAGCATGCGTATTAGAGATTGACGGCAGCTGAATGCTGCCAGGACCGTTTGGATGCGGTCGAAGGGTTAACTCCCGCTGGCGGAGCGACTGACTACCAGATTAGCGCCTCGCTAGTTTGAATGGTGGTCTAAAAAATTTAATCTTGCGGCTCTTTTAGACTTTTCAAATATTATCGAACTGGATGGTTTACATCCAGACAGGGATAGAAGACGTTTCCAGGAGGTTTTGATGCTCACAAAAAATTATTTACTGATTTACAGACGTCTCTTTCACCATGTTAGCAAATGGGAAAAGGTCTTTCTGAGCCAGTGTGCATCACGTGACCGACTCAAACGGTGTAATTCCACTTTCAGCCAATATGTAAATTTTGCATCAACGTGTGGCGCACTTCCTGAGAGCTTGGTGTAAATGTCACTGTTCTCACAGTATCGACACTGACAGTTTACACAGTGACAGAAGGTGTGTTTTTTTTTTTGGTTCATTTTTAAAAGCCACTCTGGAACCTGGTTTCAAAAATTTGAGTTTTCAGGCCCCCAAAACGCCGTTGTCATGTGAAAAATTTACATTTCACGCAACAGCCGTTGTCATGTGAACAGCCCCTCAATATGATAATTTTTTCTACACCTTACCATGTGCCTGGTACCCCTAAACCTAACAATCTGTGCCAGCATGTGGATTTGTTGATTCTGGCGTTGGTTGCTGTGTGCTTCTGTTGCATAAACCTAACTATGTGCTGCATCATCCCACCATACGTTGAAATCATATTAGCAGCATCCTGGAAAGCAAGTAGCAGATTCAGGAAGAGTCCTAGAGCGTAATATGTAGACATAGAAGTCCACTGCAAAGCGGCAACATGTTTTGGTTTGAGATTAGAACATGGATCACCATCATCAACATCAACTAAAATAGGCAAATCTGAATTGCAGGAGCTTCTTAAAGCACAGACAAAGCTACCAGATGACAGTATCACCTTTCCACCTGAAACTGAAAAGCATCACCCTGGTGCCTGCACATCCATCTCCAGCTCCCTCTCCTCTCCTCTGTGTGGGCTGATCCATTTCCTCACAACTTTTTATGGACCAGTCTCACCCTGCGTGAATTAACTGTGTAAATTATTATTATTATTATTTATAAATTCTGCTTCTCACCAGCGTTCTCCCTTGCATCTCTCTGCCATTTTAAGTAACATTAATTACATCGAGCCTATGTTACCAACACAACCTTTTCAGCAGCACCACCGCGCTGTAATTGTACAGTTTTAAGTGCAGCGCATGCATAATTTTACTCTGTGTGGTAAATAGCTCTCCATCAGCCGAGCCACAGCTGTTGTTGCAAAAATGTTTCAGTGTTAATTAACACTCTGAACCAGTCAACATGCATCGGTTATCGTGTGCAGACAAAAGGTCTCTGCATTTTATAGGAGATGGTGACGTGACACAATGCAGCAAAGAGCAAAACATGTTTCCCATGATGTTGGAGGGATTTTCACTGTTGTGATAAAAAGATAAAGGCACAGGTGGGAGGGGCAGGTGTCAGATTGTGGTTTTTTTTTGTGCTGTTAAATATGCACATATATTCAGACAGCAGCAAGAATCATATGTTGTGTGATGTTCTGTGTGTCAAAGTCCAAATATATAATTGCATGTGGAGACAAAATGACTTTCACGTGACATGCGACTGTTTTTTGTATGCAAGTGATCATTTTCTATTTTAAAGGACCCTTTCTGCATTTGCATGTTTTCACCCATCCTCTGCTAAATGTTTACGCCACTGCTACCCTTTTACAAGCATGTTGTCATGTGTTCTGATTTTAATTTAATCATTGAAGGTAGAAGTTAGAAATCAGATTTATTAGTCTTAGAATTAAAAAACAAAATTACATTTGTCCTTGATCCTGCTATATCTTCAGAGTTGAAGGATGATTTGATAAATGCCATTTATTTCCATATGCTTCTATTATCAACTTGCAGAGACCTGAAAATGTTTGAGTTAAAGGTATACCTTGCAGGACTACCAGCAAAAGTAAAAGCCAACCCTAGATTTTCGACCCCATTCTCATTCCGAAGTACTCAACTACTGTCAATTTGACAGTGTTTTTGGTGTAAGATCCTGATGCCAAAAGCCACTTTTCGCGTCCACATGATACACGGATGGGCATTGTCAGTTGATAACCTGTCGGGTGTGCATGATACACAGCAGGACTGCCTCCGATTAAAATACTGCCAGTAATGACATAATATAAGAAGTGTGAGGTTGCCTATAGGACAGGTGAACAGCAAACCCCAGACTTTCATGTGGCAGTCCGGCCTTAGCTTCCCACCTGAATGAGAAGTTCTTTTTCGACAACTTACCATGTGCCTCCTTCCCCTAATCCTAACCATCCCTGCCAGCATGTACATTTGTTGACTCCCATGCACTGGTTGCTATAATAAATAATATAACAATAATTAACTTTATTTATATAGCACTTTTTTAAACAAAGTTACAAAGTGCTTTTCAGAAGACAATAACAAAAACAAAAACAAACAAACAACACAGCATTCAACTACAAAGGCCACAGGGTTACTAAAACAAAGCAACAGCAACCTACTCAAGACTCATAAAAGCTTTTCTATAAAAAAAAGTATTTTGATTTAAAGTCCAGTGATTTATACAGAAGCGGATTAGGGCCATTTATGATGGAGAAAATAGTTTGAGGCAAATCGAGATTAAAGTCGAAATGATGAGAATTAAATTGAAATTTCGAGAATAAAGTCGAAAGTAGAGCGGAGAGCCGCGCCGACCTCTGTGTACTTGCCTGGCGAGGGCTGCTCGTGGCCGGGGTGTTACTACCGAGGCTCCCCGGGATGAATTTCCAACGTTTTCCCCTCCTCCTCACCACCTGCAGAGTCACAGAGTCAGGCTCACCCTAACCCCGGCCTGGCCTCCGGGACCCCCGGTCTGTAGATTTAAAAGATGCTAAAGATAGAGCAAGTCTGATTTCCGTGGGCAAGGAGTTCCACAATTTGGGGGCTCTGACAGCAGAGTCACGATTACCTTTTGGGCAGGGAACCACAAGAAGAGCTGCATACGTTGATCTAAGGGGGCGCCTGGGTATGTAGGGGGTCAATAAACCTTTGATGGAAATTGGGGAAAGTCCATGCAGTGCTTTAAAAGTTATCATTAAAATTTTTAAATCAATGCGGTAGGAAATAGGCAGCCAGTGTAAGTTTGCTAAAATGGGAGTGATGTGTTCAAATTTTTTTGAGCCTGTTAAAATTTGGGCAGCAACATTTTGGACCAGTTGGAGTCGGTGAAGGGAACTCTGACTTATACCAGCATCTAGTGCATTGCAGTAGTCCAGGCAAGAAAAAAAAGCATGTATCACTTTGTGTAAATCAGGGGGAGACAAGAATAGTCTAATCTGAGAGATCTTTTTGAGCTGGTAGAAGCACGACTGAACAACATTTTTATTTGAGTATCAAAACAAAGCTCTTCATCAAATACTATGCCCAGGCTTTTTGCAGTCTGCTTCACATTAGAAGAAAGAGAAGAAAGTTTGCTGTGAATCAGGCTGCCTGAGTGAGTTGGACTAAAATTTCAGTTTTGTTGTTGTTAAATAAAAAAAAAAGTGACATCCAGCAACTCATACCACTTATACAGGTGAGAAGGTTATCTAAGGACTTACTGGACTGGAGGGGGACATATAGCTTTAAGTCATCCACATAACAGTGATGGGAGATACTGTGGTTATGAATGATGTGACTGTGGCGAAGCATGTAAATGGAAAATAACAGAGGGCCGAGAATGCACCCTTGAGGCACCCCATACTTAAAAGGAGACACAGAGGAGCTGGAGTTCTCTAAGATGGCAGAGAAGGTTCTCTTAGCAAGGTAGAAACTCCACAACTGTAGTGCTGTGCCCTTTAAATCAACCCAGCATTCAAGTCAGTGCAGGACAACAGAGTGATCAATAGTGTCAAAAGCTGCACTCAAATGTAAAAGCACCGGGGCTGAGCATTCACCTCTGTCGGCTGTTAAAAGTAAGTCATTGCAGACTTTTATAAGGGCAGTCTCAGTGCTGTGTTGAGCTCTAAAGCCAGACTGGAAACTGCTAAAAATATTATTGTTATTCATAAAAGAGATTATTTGGGTTGAAATTACCTTTTCCAGCACCTTAGATAAAAATGAAAGGTTTTTTCAGTAGTGGCTGAATTATAGCGTATTTAAAACCAGTCGGAAAGATGCCGGGGATCAGTGCTAATAATTGATAAAATTAAAGGACCAACAGTTGGGAAAATATGTTTTAAAAACTTAGTGGGGACAGTGTCTAATGGACAGGTGGAGGAATTCACTTGAGAGACTAATTTACTGAGCTCTGAGATGTTAGGGTATTGAAACTGGGAGAGGGAGACATGATTATTGCAGGCAATGAATAGATTTCTTGGATCAGGTAAAATTTAAGACTGAATGTTATCTATCTTCCCTATAAAATAATCCGCAAACTCTTCTGCTCTGATCCATGGCTGTAGCGATAGGACCATTTAGAACATCGTTGATAACGCTAAAAATAACTTAGGGGTTGTGATGATTTAAGAAGATGACATTCGAGAAGTAAGATGATCTCGCCTGTTTTGAAGCTATCTGGTAGATTTTCATTAGTTCCTTAAGATTGCAATGAATGATGAAAACAAACTGGCCAACAGACTCACTGCTGGAGACAATGTGGACAATTAAGGGCAGACCACACACATATTTTTTGGTCTTGCCCTGCCTTGCAACCCTTCTGGACTCAAGTAGAAGCTGCAACAAAGAAGATTCTGGGATTTGATTTCGATTTTACTTGTCTAACATTTTACCTGGGGAAAATACCTGAGGACCTATTCAACAGTGATCGCTACTTATTAAAAATTCTCATGGCAGCAAGTAAAAAAGCAGTCACCAGATGTTGGCTTTTAAGAGAACCTCCCACCCTGAAACAATGGAAAAACATAATAAACACTATACACAGTATGGAATGCATAACTTTTACTTTGAGATTACAGGAGGAAAAGGGAGAAGAATACTGGGCTAAATGGGCCTCATACTTAGATGCAGAGTGTGATGACTGAAATTGTCGTTTTTTTTTACCTTGAACTTTGAGTTTCTGAACCAGAGTGAATTACCCTGTGACTGGTACCCTCTATACGTCTGTTTTATTTAGTGTGAATTTAATATGTGTTAATGACCTCATGTTTGTGTTATAAAAAGGAAAAAATAAAGTTTAAAAAAAAAAAAGATTGCAATGAATGATATCGGATTTGGTTGCTTTCCATTTGCATTATAGTCTTCTGCATTCTTGTTTCAGGGAGCGAGTATGTTCATTAAGCCATGGGAGTGACTTTGATTTAAACTTTCTGGTTTTTGAGGGAGCAATGAGATCAAGAATGCAGTGACAGTGACTGTTAAAAAGGTTCATCTGGATCCTGTGAAGGCACTGAACTGGGGCAAAAAGACTTACTGAATTTAGCAGCATCTGTTTGGACTGACCGGCTGCTACCTCCATGAAAGTGTGGGACTGTATAATGCGGACAGATTTTGAGATGGAGGAGGGAGGCAGAGGAGCTTTAAAAATTATTGCTTTGTGATCTGATACAAAGACATACCCTAGTTCTCTGAGTGGAAACCAGAGGAAAGAACCAAGTCTAAAATATGACCTTTGGAATGTGTGGGCTGTTTAACAGACTGAACAAAGTTAAAGGAATCCACAAGGTCGAGAAACTCACTAGACATGGGGTATGCAGGACAACAGACATGGATATTAAAATCACCCAGAATAAGCACTTGGTCATATTTGGATAAAACAATGGACAAGAGCTCTGAAAATTCAGTAATAAAATTGTTGTAACGTGGTGGTCTATAAATTAAGATACATAATAAGGGAGCAGGGCCTGTGATAAGAAAGTAAAGGACTTCAAATGAGCTAAAATTGCCAAAAGAAAAAGGAGAGCACTTAAAACCTTTTTTGTAAAAAAAATTAAAAAAACGCAAGACCACCACCTTTTTTAAATGGTCAAGGAAGATTGAGATGTTTAAAATTAGGGGGTGATGCTTCCACTAAAACAGAAGAGCTGGCAGGGGACAACCAAGTTTCTGTTACCATGATAAAGTTTTTTGTAACAATTAGGTCATTAATTAAAAAGGATTTGTTGCACAGGGACCGTGTATTAAATAGGCCAATATGTTTGTTTGAATCAGACCGAGTTCAGTGCATCAGAGATGGTGCCTTTTGAAAGTGACGTAGATTGCAGGACTTGGTTCCCCCCTGAGGTCTTCTGGGGCAGTAGGGTCTGTTGTTACAGATTATTGGGATGTTAGAGACCGGGAATGATCGACAGGGGGAGCACTGTGCAGATCTGACAGGTGGTGAAGGAGCTGGAGGAGGCGAAGAAAGAGGTTCCCGGGGTGGGTGTGTCAGATGTAAACAGTCAGTCACGTGTGGAGTGTTGAACAGCATGTTGCAGGTTAGAAGTTAGCATCTGACTACCTGGCCTGTTTGTGTGAACTCCATTGGTGTTAAAGAGGGAGAAGCGCTTCCAGAACAAATTAAAATAATCTATAAAACTTACATTGTGAGCTCTACAAGCAGCCGGCAACCACGTATTAAGGGACAGGATTCTGCAGTAGCGACCAGCACTGGGGGATGATGGTGTTGAGGATGGGGAGGAAAACTTAGTGGATGTTGTGGTGTGGCAGTGACAAGGCTGGGAGAGGGGCCAGGAAAACTTCCAGTATGTCTCATCATGGCCTCCTTCAGGAACTTACGCCGGCAAGAGGAGGTCAATGGACGGGATGAGGACTGTTGGTTTGGCCTTCCAGTGGGCTGTGATTGCATCCCCGCTCTGTTATCAGGCAGCGGCAGAGAGGCTGGAGCTGCCCAGGTTGTTAATGGCAGAGGGTCAAGGCCAGAGGCAGCCACGGCTGCAGCGGTGGGAGCAACAGCCGGGTGGACCGGAGTGGCCAGAACCGGGGCAGCAGAAGCGTCAGCTGGGTGGACCGGACCGTCAGCAGCAAGGGACGCATAGTAGTTTGAGAGTCTTAGGTGTGGAGGGGAGGCAGCCTAGATTGAGCATCCCTTGAGGCCGCGGACCACCACCTCCGACCAGGAGGGCTGGTGGCCGGGGGTAGAGCAGGAGGGAGGTCGAGAACAAGCAGTGGGATCCCACAAAACTGTCCTTGATTGTGGTGTTTAGGGGGGCAATCTGTTTGGACTGACCGGCGGCTACCTCCATGAAACTCGACAAGAGGGAGTCTTTCTTTCTAAGTTCATCAGACAGCTGCCTTATATCCTTTAAGGTATGTAATTTTTTTATTTGCTTTATGTTGTAAGATGTAATTTTCAGAGATGGCAAAGGAAATGATTTGGGGGCTTGAGTGTCAGATAAAATCCAGGTAGGTACTCCTGAGTGGTGAAATGTAGAGCCTAGAAGAGAGAAGAGAAACAAAACTCGGCAGAAATGTTGTCATGTATGGATCACAGACTGGGTATGAGAGCTTTTTGGTGTTGGAACCTACCGATACGGGCCCAAAAACCTGGCCCGAAGATTAGGCACCAGTAGATGTGCGCTGGTGTGGTTTCTCTCACAGGCTTGCAGGCTGTAGTCCGGGTGACTCTTTGATAGTTTAAAATCCAGGCGTACGATGGTTAAAATCTGTCATCCAGTAAAAGACAATCTGAGGGATGTGTCCTTAGAAAGGATTTAAAACTGGATTAAAGGTTGATTTCTGACAAGAGCCTCTGACACAGAGAGACAGATGCCACGTACTTACGTACATAGTCACGTGCTGTGTCATCCCACCATGTGCTTGTGCTATGGATCTCTTATAAATCTGGACACAGCCGTGGAGGAGGGGCCTCATTCATTCCTATGAGAGCTGCTCAGTGGCGCATGAAGCAGAGAAAACTCTTTTTACGCGTTTAGAAAAGTGTAAAATACCCAGATCTACTGGCCCATAGAGCATGCGTAGAAGTGATTAACGACAGCCGAACACAGCCGAGTGTGGCCAAGTGTACCCCAGCATTGACTCTGACTCACTGACTTGCTCACACAAGTTACCCGAATTGAATGCTCGAAGTGAACAGTGCTCGTTCACAAGCATTCCTCTCGTAGTAGCTTTGCTTATTAGCAACAGCAGCTAATCGGTCGGTTTTAATATTTATGAGACAATCAGATAATGGTATATTTCTCTATATGCACACACACACACACACACAAATATACAAACAACTTAATACGGAATCATATCGTAATCACGACCGGAGAAATTAAATTAACAGAATCAAAATGTGCTGTGCCCACAAAAATATGATAAAAGATGGTGCCTTGTAATATTGCCCTGTGTATTAATACACAGCACAACTTGAAGTAAATACTATGTTCAGTACCATGTAATAACTGTCACTAGTGCTCCGCGCTGCTCACTGATAACCAGTTGTTTGAATACAGACTGCAGACTGTATATGGTCTCTGATACAGACACAGTAAGACGTCCATATTACAAGCTTTACAGCCAACAGCGTATGGATGTGTTGTAAAATGGTAAAAATGATGAATTATAATTCAAAAATATCCATCACTACGGCCGGCACAAAGCCTGTGTTGTGTCAGAGACATGCACGTTCATGCGGTAGAGTCCCGCAGGTCCTGTGCATGTTCGTTTTTTGTCTGGAGAAATACCGAATTCAAAATCTTGATTTGGAAAATGGCACATTTTACATCTTTAGGACTTAATGTTTTTAATAATGGCTATTAAAAAATGCATTCTGAAAAGTCAACATGTCTCAAAAAAAATTATCCAGTGATTTAAGGAGGTCTCTTTCCCAGTGTTAAGCAAATGGGGAAAAGTCTTTCTGGGCCATCACATGACGCTGTAGTTCCACTTTCGGCCACTATGTAAATTTTGCTTCAGAGGTTGGCCCACTTCCTGGGGGCCTGGCTTGTGCTGACATCCTGGTAGTGGCATCCTAGAACGTAAAGAGCATATGCAGAAGGATACCTAGAGCTTAATATATAGATATGAAAGTCCACTGCAAAGTAGCATTACATGATGAGTTGGGATGAAAACATCATGCTTGCAGAGACCTGAAACATGCTTGATTCAAAGATATACTATGCATGATAGTCACGTACTGAAGTTTAAAGTTAGAAGCCAACCCCAGATTCACTCCCATTTGGTGTTTGACATTGCTATATATGTGTTTTATTTTTTTTAGTGCTGTCTCGTGGATGCCTGCTGGTTAGCCCCTTTTCCTCTGCACAAAAAAAACCCCACTAACACCTGCTAACATCTGGCTTTTGTATTTAAAGAAGTATTTCACCGACATAAACCTCACACAAAACAAATTGGTGATCCATTACCATAGAAAAAAAGAGTAAAAGGACTGTGGCATTCCAGCCCATTCTCATTCCGTAGTCATCAGACACTGCTTTTTTCAGTGTTTGCAGCATAAGATCCCAACACCAGAAGCCACCTTTTGCGTTCACATGATACGCCGCTGGATGGTGTCATCTGAAAACGCAGGCGGACAGAATTGATCGCACTGTTACTATATGCTTATGAACAGCTAGATGGCACCTTACTCAGCAGTATGATACACAAACAGGCAACGTCAATTGAGAACACAGCCAGATGTAACCTGTCGCATCTGCATGATGCTCAGTCTGAATGCTGTCTTGTAGCAAAAATTCAGGCAATTTTCCTTTAATTTTTTCTAACCTCTTGCTAGATTTTTGGCTGTTTTCTCTTAAGTTGATCACTGCCCTCTCCTCGTGTTTTTGAAAGAAATCTTTGCTCAGGTCCTAAATGTTTAATGTTAAATAGAGGGAAAAACAGTTATAAATATGAGCTTCATATTAAACATAAAACCAAACAAAACTTAACATAATATTTAACAAAATTTCCTGGATTTGCACTGAATATTTCGTTTGTTTGTAAACTGTGCACTGTAGAACTGATCATAACTGTTAGGACACTGGCTGAGACAACACACATTATAACAGTCAGTGTTCTGCAATCATGAATAACTGATCCTGACTTTCAATATGAGCTAAAACATGCACTAATGATGGGTTCAGGCTGACCAATTACACGTCCTCTGGGCTCCCTGACATATTTATGACACTGAGATCCTCCCCTCCTCTTGTTCTGTTCCTTTGTCCCTGGAGGAATGTCTCTCAATTGTCAATATTCAATAATCACCAGCCAGGCCCCGCAGAGGGCTGTGTGTTCAGGCAGATGTTAGGACGCTGCGCAGCAGGTCACTAGCTCGCTCTTTCAGTCTGTCAGTCTGTCCTCTGCTGAGCACCATGCTCACCAGCAGGCCCTGCTCTCCAAACACACCTCTACATCACAGAAAAACATGTAATAGAGGACCCGAAGAACTATGAATATAATGGCCCTGTGGGATGGGGGTTATGTCCTTATTTTTGAAAAAAAGAGAGGAGCTGCTCAACATGTGGATACACTTACCTTCTATTATTACTATGCTCTCAGATCAATAAGCTTAATGAGCAGCTGCCAGTGGCACACTTTGGAGCTTTTTTTTGCCCCGGGTTTTACTTACTTTAATATACAGCCTGTGTCTGCTTGCTACAGCTTACTAAGACCATATGCAGCAGTTTTCTCCTAAAGAGCAATCTGTTCTCATTCCGAAGATGTCAAATACTGCCACTTTTGCAGTAGTATTGGTGTAAGATCTTAATGCCAAAAGCAACCTTTCGCATCTACATGATATGCCACTGAACAATATAATCTGAGAAGGCGGGCTGAGAGAACTGGCCGCAATGTGGTTAAACCTTGGTGGGATTGCTGGACATCATGTGCTGCAACAGTCAGTGTCAGAGTGTCAGAATGGTTTTGGTTTGACACACTACTGATAACAATGTAATATAACAAGCGCAAAGGTCCCGACAGGACGGGAGGGAGTGGAGGTGAATGGATCCAACACACTGCAGACTTTTCACCATGAAGCTGGTGTTGGCACACCATCTGAATGTAATTTTTTTTTTTTGTCCCAAAGCATGTGCTTTTGTTGACATCCCAACGTTGGTTGCCATGAACTTTTGCTGCCCAAACATAACCAAGCAAAGCTTCATCCCACCACATACTTGTGTTGACATCATAGCGGCTTCCCAGAAAGTAAACAGCAGATGCAAAAAGATAACTAGAGTGTTATATGTGGACGTGGAAGTCCACTGCAAAGCGGCAACATCTTATGACTTGGGATGAGTGTTGTATAGAGATGATAGAATTGAACGTTAATCAAGGCTGAAGCATTAAAGCACTGAGCTTGGTAAAGTGGTGAAGACGCATAACACTGCCTTGTTGTTTAATTGTTCAATGCATTTTTTAATGAAAAAATTCAGTTTGTTTGCATTCAGTTTGTTTGCAGGGCTCAAACAAGTCCTAATATACCACAAAAGGCTTGGATTACTTAAACCCACCGAGTGTTGTCTCCTGACTCAAATGCACATTTACTTTTCATGGTAACTCTGAAATGGACCACATCCACAAACACCTGTTTGACTTCACTCTGGTCTTTACATGCTGGGGTGTTTGTGTTATTTAATTCAAGGACTGCATCTGCACTCAGTTGCTTATCTATCAAGTTAAGAATTAAAATACAATAGAAATACTACCCACACTTCATTTTAGTGTGAAAGCACTTTGAGCAGTCAAAAATTCAGCGGAGTGCAGATTTCTACCAGGTGGCCACCCAAGCTGATTGCAAACATCAAAGATAACTCTTTTCCAGCAACAACTGCAACGTAGCCTCCCAGAAGCTAATAGGAATAAGCTTCCCTGTCTATTTCTAATAGAGCTGAAGAAGTTTTTCTGCTTATAGGTATTTATAGATGTAATATAGTTATGAGGCTGAATGTATTTTAACCCTTTGAAACTTGAAAAAAATGATTTGATTTCTTTCAAAAACATGGGGAAAAGGCAGAGAGCGACTGAACAAGACACAGCTCAAAAATTAGCAAAAATGGGTAAATAGTAACAAGAAAATTACCTGAAAATAAACAAAAAAGATGAGTAGAAAACAAAACAAAACAAAACAAAAAACAAACAAATGAGAAAATGAACATAATGAAAATTGATGAAAAGAAAAAAAATGAATAAATTACCATATATATATATATATATTAGTGCTGGGCATAGATTAATTTTTTTAATCAATCTAGATTAATCTCACTGCAATCCTGTAGTTAATCTAGATTAATCTAGATTAAAATTATATAGATTTGAATTTTGCCAAAGACATTCAAAATAATATCTATCTATCTAAATGATGAAAATGCATCACAAACTGCTTGAGAAAGCTGTTCTACTATAATATTTGGTAAAGAAAAATAATGTTCCATAAGATTTACTTTGGTGTTTAACTTTTTTTATTTTGTTAAACACAGACATTTAGGAACACAGGTTCTGTCTCCATGTGGAAAAAGCTTTTTCCTGCTAACTGGAATGAACAGCAGAGGCGCGCAGCCTCTGATAACATGACCCTAACTGAACTGTGGGCCTACATTAGAGGTCATGAAGAAGACCATTAACAGTCAGTAGCTTTGTGACACGGCTTGAGCCGTCACTCAGGCAGACCAGCTTCCGCCTTGTTCACGCCCCCTCCGCGTAATTCGACCAGGTATACATCCGCGCTTAAACAACAAAGTGAAATTGGTGCCTTGCTCACTGTATAGACCCAACTTAGTGAATAGTTTATCGCGCGATAATTTCCTTATCGCGCGATAAGAATCCCGCGTTAACGCAGCACGTTAACGCCGTTAACGGCCCAGCACTAATATATATATATATATATATAATATATATATGTGTGTGTGTGTGTGTACGTTTTTGTTCTGTAACTTAACTTTAAACACATAACCCCAAAGGGGTAAAATGTAGATGCAAATACTAAAATAACAGTTGTCAGTTGTATTTATATTCATGTGTGAGCCAAACAGGTGAAGTGTGAGGGTTATAAAGCGGAATCAAGCACAGAGGTATGCACATGTGTATCGTTGCACTTGGCTGATTCCTGAGCGTACGCTGAATGCCACTGGATCAGATATTTGTGAAGACAAGCAGCAGGACATTGACAGTGTTTAGTGACTGTACTTTGTCACAACAGATAACTGACACCTTTCCCTCTGAGCAGGCGGCCTTTGAACTTGTTTGCTCTGATAAAGAATCAATAGAGAGGCTGCTTCTCACAGGAGGCCGCCCATAGTCCCATCACTGTTTGTAGCAACACGTTCTCACTCCGAAGTCACTGACCGGTCAGTGACCTTCCTCGTCAACCTATGACGTTCCAGGATGCCACTACGGTGATGTCAACAAATGCACATGGTGGGATGATGTTATGGTGGGATGACGCAGCCTGTTACCATGATGTCAACAAATGCACATGGGGTGGGATGACGCGGCACGATGCCTATGTTCACACAACAGCGCGGACTGTCACGGTTGGTTAGATTTAGGCAAAAGAGGCACATGGTAAGGTGTAGAAAACAAAACTCCGGACTCCCACACAAAAGTCAGTTGTTTGTGGGACCCATTTACCTCCCCACTTGCCTGCCCAATCAGCACATTTGTGCTCCTTGTATTACATTGCTACCCAACTGTTCTCACTCTGAACCCAGAACATCATATGTTGACGTGGCAAGGATACCTAAAAAACCATAGGTTGAGATGGAAAGTCACTGACTGACCGTCACCATGTGACGACTTCCGAGTGAGACGGTGTTGGTTTGTGGCAGCCATGCTGTTTGTAGTCATGTCAGTGTTAGGCTCTGCCTTTGTAACCTGTACAATAATGGACTTCCATCCAACTGTTCATTTCCCGCTGCTTGTCAGGGTCTGGGTCATGGATACAGGAGGCTAGACAAGGCGGCCAAGAGGTCGTACTTTTCAACCCAAAGTTTCCAATCCAGAGGGATGTGCCTTGAAAATCTCCACAGGGAGTCACTTGGAGAGCATCCCGTTCAGATACTCAAATCCAAAAGTAGATTGAAGCTCTTGCAGGTACAAATAACAAGTTCTCATTCCAAGTAGTCATATGGTGCCACTCTGTTAGTGACCTTCTGCGTTTAATCATGACATTTTAGGTATTGCAACTGTAAACATTCTTTATTTAACTGTTGAGTTTCTCGGCGTTGTAAATACTGTATATATTGTTTGTTTATGTCGTCCTCTGTGCTTTATTTCCTTCATCTTTATCCTGCACATTCCTTGTTTTTGTACTTATTTATTAATATAGTTTATTTTGCACAGTTATCTTTCTATTTTGCTATCCCTTTGCTGCTGCAATGTTGGAAATTTCCCCACTGTGGGACTAATAAAGGATTGTCTTATCTTATCTTATCTTATCCCTCTCATAGATGTTTATACTCTGGGATGCCATTACCCTGATGTCAAAAAAATGCACATGGTGGGATGAAGCAGCATGATTATTATGTGTGGACTGTCATGATGGTTGACATTAGGCAAAAAATTCTCGGATGGTTAGGTTTAGGCAAAGGAGGTACATGGTAAGGTGTTGAACCCCCCCACCCCCCCCCCAAAAAAATCCACAGGGGACTCCTGTGACTCTAGACTCCTGCACAGAAGTTGGTTGTTTGTGGACACGCTGTAAGTGCACCTTATGTGTTCTCATGTGACGCCAACAGTGCGCGTTGCATGTGCCATTCGCCAGTGTATCATAACAACACCAGCAGTTCTTTCACAACACAACACAACACAACACAACACAACATAACATAACATAACATAACATAACATAACATAACCACCTGCAGTGTAATACCACTATGTGCTTGTGTTGACATCATGGTAGCAGCATCCCGGAACATAAAGATGCAGAAGGATGCCCAGGGTGTAATATGTAGATGTGGCAGTTAACTGCAAAGCGTCAACATGCGACGATTTAGGATGAGAATGTTTTGGTATGACAGTTTATTGCAGTTTTAAACTGGACCCAAGAGCAAGACCAAAAGATGAGGGGAAAAGTGGTAAAAAGGAGTTTACTGTAGAGTTTTTGCAGGTGGATGAAGCAAGAAGACTGAAATGAGGTTGAGTCTGTGAAACTGTTTGGTTTACTGGCACTGAAGGAGCTGTGGCTGACGGCACAGGTGGTGAGAGGTTTGGCGTTGTGTGGCTGAGGTGCAGGAGCTCAGAGGCAATGGAGACGATAGCAGGGGCGTTTCTAGACACACTGGGGGCCCCAGTCAAAAGGGAACCTTGTAGGTCCTGTCCCATCCCCCACCCCCGTGGCCTCAAACAGTAACCGTTCATAATGATGATGATTCAGTAAACAAATCTTTTATTTTTAACGTTTTTCAGAGGTTTTTTTTCGTTTTTTTAAGACAAATACATGAGCAACATAATATAAATATCAAAACCAAAAGCAAACTTTACTTAAATTACATAAATAACAAAAACACAAACATTACACGCTTCCTTTCAAAAACAGTGTGGAAACTTTGCATACATTTAAGCTAACAACAACAAAATGCATTCTTTTGCAGGAAAGATGAGCAAACTTGGTCTGAAGGATAGGTGTGCTTAATTTTTCAACATGTGTTTGACACCAGCAGCAGCAATCAGCTAGTAGGGGGCTCCATTAGGGAGATTTCCAACATGTCGTTGCAGGGTCTAAGGGGGTTTCAAGTTGTGCTGTTGATATGGACCAAATGTCAGCCGTCTCTGGGAGGCCCCCCTGTAGCCCCTAGACAGCGACTGCTAGTAGGGGGATTCCCGACGTGTTGTCGTTGTTGCAGTGCCTAAAGGGGGTTCCATCATATTGTCATGATATGGACCAATGTCAGCTGTCTCTGGGGGCCCCCTTCCAGGTCGGGGCCCTAGGCAATTGCCTACCCCGTTGTGACGCCTCTGGAAGACAGCAAATTGTTATGAGACAAAAAACAAAGGGGAATCCCACTGAAAGGATGCTCACAGAAAACAACACTGGAGACCAGACAGCAGTGCCACCATGAAGAGCAGAAACAATCTGGCAGTCTGGAAGAGAGAGAGCAGGTTTTTACACTGCACTTTATAAGTGTGAAATGAGCTACAGGTGTGCATGCAAAGCTGCAGCAGCAGGAAGCCACGCCCAGCTTCTGACTGCACACACTAACACAGCAGCAGAAAATACCGCAAAAAAATCCAGGGAAATTAAATGAAAAAACACACACAAAATTATCGCACAACTTTGGTTGTAAAAAAGAAAAAGAAAACATAAACTCATACAACTGCATTTATCAACAATAGTTTACAAGTCTCTGTCTGTGAATTTTCAGAACACTGGATACATAAAAAATATTTTATATGGGAGAAATTATAAAATATTTGGGGACACTGTATAAGATGGAAGTTATTGAATAACTTTTTAGGGTCTCTTTGCACTTTGTCGATGGTCCCTGTGCAGCTGTCTCACAACTCGTGAATAATTAAAAATAAGCAAAAGACTCTACCATTGCCAGTAGACCAGAAAGTGTTCACAGCTCTGCAGTAGACAAGCATTTCTTTCTGATGTTTTCTTCCGGTGCTCGTTGGCGAAACTGGCCACTTGACCCTCTATGTTTTTTGGGGGGCATTTATTATTATATTGAACTAATGTAGCTTCGTTGCTGTAGTTTCGATTCACCTCCGCACAGATCACTCTGCTCTCTGATCCCGGCTACTCCACTTCATGCTTTGATCTACCGCCTTTTGTACTACAACTACAAATCCCAGCAGCCCCAAAATTACACACAGGGAGCGTGAGAGCGCCCCCGTGTGGCAGCCGCTGAAACACACTTTGACGTATATATATGTCAATGGCACTCAAGCGTTGGCTTTTAAATGAAGTATATATACGTCAATGGCACTCAATGAGTTAATTAAATATCTTGCTTGTTCGGTCTGTCTTTGTGGCCACTGAATGTACTGCCACTGAATCTTTTATTGGAATGTAGTACAGGTCCATACCGACCTACTTTCACCCCTGGCTAGGTGCACCTAATACTAAAACTGCTAACTGAGTGCATATGCAAATACCAATCTCCAGCATGCATTTTGAATAAGTCTTTGGATGAGCACAACAATGTACCACTGTTACCTTGGCCCCCATCATACTATGCAGATGAATCTTGGCACAGTTAAGGCCCTCTGCTGCTCTGCATTTGTTTGTATTTGCCTCATGAATAAAGCTGAAAAGCTGATGAGAACTCCGGAACTTTCTATATGCGTCAGAGGCAAAGGTCAAGCAGCTATTGTTCACTGGGTGTGTTGCTAATCACAAACTGGGGCTGACTTAACAGCTTTATGCTCACCACTGGGAGCCTCTGGACCAAGACTCACTCAGTCATTGATTAAGGCACTCTACAAACATGTATATATATGGTGTAGCACTAAATCTTAAAATGGGATTTAGTTGTATCCAAAAATAATCAATTGCTCCTTACATGAACACTTAAACACTTCCATAACAATTATTGACCTCTATAAAGGATATAATAAATATATTTCTTGGGGTAACAATAGATGATAGAATCAGCTGAAAATCACACATGAAACATTTTTTCTGCATGACATTGATGTTATCACAAGAAATAGACCGGGAAAATGGTGTATTGATAATTACATTGACATAATGCTACCTGTTTCTGCAGTTTCTCTGTTACCGAAATGAGAAAACACAAAGATATCTGTTTTACTTAACCATTCTCTTTTCTGTTTCAAAACAAAAGCACTCTGACAACGTTTCTATTGACAGGATCGCTTCTGTTGTTGACACAAGGATTTTTATTGTGAATGTTTGCAGTACCATATTGTTGTTAATGCAGGAGGTTGCACGTTTTCATAAATGAGTGGAACGTGCTTATAATTGTGGAAATACAGAACTCATAGCAGCAGGCAGCTCTGCTGCAGCATTGCAGCAACAATGTTGCCAGTGTGAACACCACAGGTGTGCAACTAAAGTTTGATACCCAGCTGTATTGAACATAATCTCTACAAAATATACACATTTTATATCATATTCTTTAAAAAATAGCCCTGTTTTGTCTTCTTTTTTTTTTAATAGATCATTTCAATTTATATTTCAATTATATATATTTACAGTTGCCTAGTCCCGCTTTGTTCAGTTTAATTTTGTCTTTTCTTTTCTCTTTTTGATCAAAGTTTGTTAATATTTTGCAGACATTCACCTTAGAGATCCACTTTTTTCTGTTATAGCTAACTATTTACAAAAATACACCAAGGCTGGCCTGATCCTTTCAGTGCCCTTTAAGCAGCAACTGTAAGTGATTTGAGCCAAATGCCAAAATTTCCCTTTTCAAAAGACAACATATAGAGCAGCTGCGAGTAGAGGAGCCCTGTCCCCAGTCATAGCATGAGATAAAATCAATCCGCTGTCATGTCCATAAGCAGCAGTTACAGAAATAAAGGAAAAAAATCAAGCAGTGGAGGAACCCCCTCAGGAGTTTTATCAGAGCCATTCTCTGGACTTGTCATCTCCCTTAAGAGGGTCAAGAGTGGTGAGCAGACACTTTCCTTTCTGAAGGAGGCCAGCCAAACAAACTGGGCGAACAGAGAGGAGCTCTCCAGGGAGCTGGGAGGAAACTCTAAAGGAGGCATGGATTTATTGTCACACCCTGAATAATCACTGTTGCAGCGAGAACAATGCAGTTTTGGGAGAATTGTTTGTTTCAGGCTGTACTATTTGTTTTATTTGTTGTCAGAAAAGCATCTAAAAATCCGTCCAAAAGTTCCCTTTTTTTCCACTCACAAATGTGGGTTGAGGCGATGACGGGATTACACTCCAGGCTGCGCTGGGTGTGTATTTATTTAAAACCTTGTAAAGTGGGAGTCTAAAAAATCAGGTGGTGACCTTGGGTCCATTTTGTGCGGGGCAGCGTGCAGTGCCAGTGAATGGCCGGACGCAGCGGGGCTTGCAGGCACCTGGCCGGACGGCCCGGGCGCTTCACAATGCTGTCTGGGGGGTAATTACCACAAGGTATTCTTTAAAAAGACCAGATGGGGATGAGGTCCTACCCCACCCCATCATTTACAACAAAACCCCATTCAATGACATACTTAATCCACCCACCGGTTAGCTCTTTCATAGTCTGCTGTTGTTGTGCTTGTTCCTTTATGCTAATTCAGACTCACCCCACACCTCCCTCACAAATAGAGAGAGGGAGAGAGCGGGAGAGAAAGTGAGAAAGACATAAGTGCCTCAAGGGACTCAAAAAGCATTATTCATTTTCAAATTGTTTCCGCCACAGCAAGTACAGTAACATTTGTACCTCCCCTCCTCTCGTTCTGCCTCTCCGCTGCCCTGAAGTGCTGTTTGGCTCTTTGAGGGAGACTCGGCAAGGGAAAGCTGAGTGACAGCGGGAGGAAAATAAAAAAAAAGGGGGGGGGGGGGGGGGGTGAGAGACTTAGGGGTAGACACAGAGAGAGAAAGTCTTTATGGACAAGGTCAAGTCAGGGTTCAGGGTTCGCGGTGGCACCAGCTGAGGTTGGGGAGGGGGGCACCTGTTATTTTCTGGGCACATATCTGTTTCGTTTCCAGCTGGACTCCTCCCCTCTCCCTCCCCAGCGCTTTCCCAATTTAGTTAACCAGGACTCCCCCCACCACTAGCACTATCCCCAGAGAATACATAATCAGATCCTCCCTCTTTTTAGGGCTACGCTCTCCTCGGCTCATCGCAGGCTAATGTTTCATCAGACTCTTTGACTGCTGCTGCCACATTTGCTCATCATAGTTTCATATTAACTTTACAGTATTTGTATATGTAATGAAAAGATGAATGATTAACCCTTTGGCACAATTTTTTCATTCTTCATTTTTTGATAATTTTGGGAGAAGAGTGGAGTCTGAAGTCATAATAAAATAAAGTTTAAGAGTTACATCTGTTGCAAAAAAACTTGATTAAGTCTTAACCTGTAAGTAAAGTTAGACTCACATTAATGCTAAATTCATTTTTCCATTTAAATGGAAGGTGTAATCCTGGTACATCACAATTTCACTCATATTTAAATATTTATTAAAGATTCATTCTGAATCGACTGGTTTAATTTGTTAAAGGAATACTTAAACAAAAAATTACCATTTGTAAATCAATTAGTCATGCTGTGGCCTATTATCTTAAACTTTTTCTTGCATGCCTCAATGAAAAACAGTTAACATATTCATTTATTGATTAACTGAGGTCAACATCTAACAACAGCAAAACTATATCAAAACTTCTGTATGCAAACTCACAAAACTTGTGCAATATAATCCAGGTTTATACCCCACCGATTCTTAACCCAATATGTCACCCGACCCATCACATGGTGCCGCTCTGTCAGTGACCATCTGCGTCTACTTAAGACGTTTGAGGTGGCCTCCTGCGTCAACTGGTTACATGCCGTTACAGGTGATGTTCAACCTGGCCGCGTTTTCAGGTAACGCCACCACAGCTGTCGGTTGGCGTATAATATGAATGCCACCGATTCTGTGTGAGCATGTTCTAATTTGACGCCTTCCAGCTGTGTTTCAGTTGGATGTGGAATGTGGCTTTTGGCATAACACTTGTGTTGCTACTTGATGAATTCATGATGAGAACGGGCTGCTTAACCATAGTGAATGGACATATTGCTCAGTGCGTTTCTCCTTTCGACAATTTGGTCCAGATCAAGATATTAAAATAGGGGGAACTGCAATAAGGTTTGCTGTTTGTGTTCATGGTTCCCCAGAGGATGATTGGTTAATATTTTTGGTGACTGTCAGATCTCTTTTCTAGTGTTTTGATAAACATGACAAGCTTTTTGGAGAATTAATGACCAGATTTCTGTAAAATTTACTGTTGATTATCAGCTGAGTCACCAGAAGGAAATGTTGGCATTGTTCAGAACTTTTGGTGACCAACCAACAATAAAGCCAGTCGTGATCTAACGAGTCTTTGTTGTGTTTTCTGTAGATTTTTAGGCATGAAACATAGGTGATTTGCAGCAACCTATTGCTGCTTTTCCAGCTGAGATATTGCCACAAAAAGCAACGTTTTTTACAGTCATTGCTACGTTTCCTTCGATGAACCTCACACAAAATGAGATTGCTTTTTTAGTCATTGCTGCTTTTCCAGTATGGATTTTGCCACCTAAATCATGTATTTTTTCCTGCCTAAATGTAATTAAACTTTAACCACAAGACCATTGAAAAGCAACTTTCTCGATAATAAGATAATGCAAATGTAATGTATCCATGGTTTGCGGAAATGTATGCCAACATTTTTCCTTGTATTTGAGTTGTGATAGTTATTAGAAAAAGTTAATGGGATCATAGTATGAAGGTAGGAGAATCTTTTCATGATGAGGGCCTTACGCACTGCATGCATGGCACCAAGCCTTTCCTTCCTGCATGCACTGACACTAAATGTGAGAGGAAAAGCACCTGTAAGAAGGAAAAGGAGACACTGAGCTTTTTGTAAAATAAAATAAAAGCAAAGATTGCTGCAGCAGTTGAGAAGCCTGAGCATTCAGCATACAGTACAATTCAGCAGCTTCTTCTCCAGCCAGGCTATTTGTATTCCGATGATGAATATTTTATTGTTTTCCAAGTGCTGTTCTAAAATCAGGCCATAAATGAATATCCATAGTCAGCGTTGCTCTCGACTAGCATTGTATTGTCTGCCAAGTCACTGAGTGCCTCCAAAAAAGACTTTTATATGAAAATCAGGGAGCTTGGGATGAAAGGCAGAAACACAACAATATCCTGCAAATTTTGTCCTTTGTCTGAGAGGGATTACTCCATTAGGGAAATTTATGGAAATGCAGGTGATTTTACTTTGTTGAACTTTCATTCATGTAGCAATATCGTTTTAAAACCCGAACAAAAGTATGTGATTTATTTGGAATTAAGATAAGCAGAGGCAGTTATGCATTCGGATGGGTAATTTTGTGTTCATATAAAGTAGCAAACCTTTTGGCAGCAACTTCCTGCCGTCAGATAACTGGGGTCACCCTCAAATTATCTGCCGGCCAACAGCAACCACTGCACACATGAGAAAGAGGGGGAAAAAAGTGTTCCAGCAACATCAGCAAGCAAAACGCAACACTACTTTTGCCGACTGTAATGATGTTTTTGCTACTGTCGGTACTGTTGAAGATATAAGTGACCCAAATATGATTATTATTTGATTTTTTCCCCCTCACATGTGACACAGACAGATCTTTTAATGACACACTGGCCAAGACTGTTTTAGGCTTTAACCCCTTAGAAACCTGGATCAATATCAGTTTCTTTGTCCTGCATTCAGACGCCTTTCACAAGCATTTGAGTTGTAAATGGTAACAAGAAAATTACTTAAAATTTAGCTGTGGAGAGATAATAAGATATTATCCAAAAACAGAAAAAAATGTCCTGAAAGGTATATTTATAATTCTTATAATTTTGAATTTAAAATTATGTTACAGCTAATTTATATATTTTATTTTTCATGCTTTCTTGGGTCATTTTCTTGTCCTGTCATGTCTTTAATTTCAGGTGTTTTCCTTGTAACTTTTGACTAATTTCTTGCTAATTTTGGGGCCATTACTTGTTAGGTTGCTCATTGCCTTCTTCCTGTGATTTTGAATAAGTTTGAGTGAGTGACAGGGGGAAACAGTCATGTAAAATCACATCCTTCTGCTCACACATCCTGATTCAGGCTGGTTCAAGAAACATGCCTCAAATTTTTAGCAATTTTAGCATTAAGGCACATAGTTTAAACACTGCACGTCAGAGCATCATTGCTCCTAGAGGCCGATTATATAGCAACAGTTCTTGCATGAAATGTCAAACTTTTGTTTGTAGTTTGGCCTTTTGTTTACATGACAACAGCGTTTTGGGGCCTGACATTGGGTTCCAAAGTGTAATATTTTGATAACGCCACCCCTTCTGTCACAGTGTAAACTGGCAACGCACGGATCCTGTGAACAGTGAGGTCACGGCCGCACTTTGCGGATGCGCATTACGTTTCAGAAAAACAGCCATGCACGAGTAGGAGGACAACAATAACAACAATGGTGGACTACTGCGCTGTGTTTGTGCTGCAGACTCTGCTAAGGATTATTAACGCTCCATCAGCAGACTGTAGATTGTCGGTTGTTGTGCGTCTGTGGCCATTGTCTTCTTGTTTGTTTAACTCACCATTCTGCAGAAAAAGACTTTTCTGTTTTTAGTGGGGCCGCTCTTGTCTGAACGTGGCCTTTCATGTGTCATAAGGTCCTGGATTTACAGTCAAAGCCCATTGTTAGTGTTGGGGGGTAGATCTAAGCAGCTATATGAGCACAGAGAGGTCAGAGGTCACTCAGCAGCCAGATCACTGCTGACCTCAATCTGGGAGGAAGATAAACACCCTGAGTTGTAAATAAATTCGGGAGCTGACATCAGAATGTTCAGTATGACGTGTTTGGAGGAGGAAGGCAGCGTGTGATGACCATAATCAGGGAGTTTGTGCGCCTACACCTTACTAAGCCATAACCATAGAGGTGGCATGTGAGGAAACAGCCACATGAATTATTGCTGTAATGTCACATTCATTTTGTCTTGTTGACAAAAATTCAAATGACCTGTTTTGCTGTTTAATTTGGAGGTACACCCTTTAACACCTGGGTAGACATCTGACATCTTTTCCTAGCATTTAAATCTCTCAAACCGGAGAAAATTGGTTTGATTTCTTTCAAAATCAAGGAAAAACATAATGACCAACTTGGCAAGAAGTGTCTCGCAAAATGCAATAAATTAGTGAAAGGAGAAAGGCAATGATTTGAAAATAAGCCTTGCGGGATATTTGATGATATCAAAAAAATCAAAAATCAAATCAATCAGATCAAGGGAAAGATGTCTAGAAAACTATATTTATGATTCTCTTAATTATATTTTTTCATATATATATTCCTAACAATTTCTTTAGGTCATTTTTATAGTTTTCTTTTTTCCCATTTTTTCGTCAATTTCAGGTATTCAGGTATTTTTCTTGTAATTTTTTACTAATTTCATGGCAATTTGGGGGACTTTGGAATCATTTAGAAATAAATCAATTTGCTTAGGTTTCAAAGGGTTAAACCCATTCAGCAATCTGAAGAACTTGGCAAGAAATGTCTCACAAACTGCAAAAAGAAAAAAAACAGTACAACAGTAAAACAACAGTAAACAAACAGTAAAAGGCAAAAGGAAATTATGTGAAAATAAGCTGGGGTTTGGGAATATTATATATTATTAAAAAAACAAGAGAATGATGCCCAGAAAACTATATTTATGATTCTCTTTATTATTTTTTTAAAATTATATTACAAAAGATGTTTTTTTCACAGCACTTGTTTGTTTTTTTCTCTCTCTCTTTCTTTCTTTTGCTTATTTTCAGGTATTTTTCTTGCAACTTTTGCAATTTTCTTAAGTTGCTCCCTCACAAGTCTCCCTCACATTTGTTTTTGAAAGAAATCAAGCTAAATTGCTCAGGCTTCAAAGAGTTAAACACATTCAGTAATTGAAATTGTTGTATGTTTTTGTAAAATATAAGTGATTTGTGGAGCTAAAAGATGCAGACACCTGTTTGTCTTTGGGTGAACAGCAAGGACAGATGTGGTTTTTGGTGGATTACAGTTGCTGTCCTCACAGGCTCTCCAGCATAAACACTGTAACACTGAACCCACTCAGAAAGACATAAAACAACATTTGTGCTTTGCTGAATTTTGTATTTAGACTCCTCCTTCACACACCCCCACCCCCACCCTAAATAGCCAGCAGCCAGAGAGGGCAGAGGGCAGATCTCTAATACCCCTCCACCCCCTGCCCGTACAACTGCCAGCCCCACCCCAACCACACTCCCCCTCGTGTCCAGCCTTCCCAGCAGGGTGTTTACCCTGCCACCTACTTTATCAGTAAATAAATAATGGCAGCATAAAGTGCAGTGAGGAACAGGCGCTGAGATTGGATAACAGTCGGGGAGGCGTGGCGGACTGTAAAATATTAATGATCTTGATTACTTTCTGCAGTGGTGACACAGGCTTCCTGAAATGCTTCATGACAGAGACGGGCTTTGTTGTGGATGAGCTGCAAATCAGAATACAGAGCTGGAGAGGACACATCATAGAGAGATGGAGAGAAATGTCAGCAAAAATATCAGCATGGAAATACCCAACGAATAAAGATGGAGCTGTGTTCACTGGGCTTATGTGCTGTCAGCTTTGCTTGAAAATTCTCCCTAGTTTAACCCTTTGAAACCCAAGCAAACTGGCTTGATTTCCTTCAAAAACATTGGCAGAAAGCAATGAGCAACAAAAGACAAATTGACCCAAAAAATTAGAAAGAAATTATAAAACTACATGAAAATTACCTAACATTTAGTAAGAATAAATCAATAAATAAATCAGGAAAGAAAGATCGTAAAAACGAGTAACATAATTTACATAAATAATAAATTAATAATAAGATAACTTATACTGATAAATTATAATTATAAATAAAGTTTTTTCATAGCTTTTTCTTTTTCCGTCAACATTTTCCTCTTTTAAGCTATTGATATGAAAAATAACTGCTATCTATCAGCGTCTTGCAGTTCGTGGACATTCCTTAGTTGCTTATTGTCTTTATGCTCATGTTTTTGAAAGAAATCGCTCCAAGTTGCTCAGGGTACAGAGGTGTAAATACTCCTATACTTTTATGTTTCTCTATATATATATTATATATATATATATCTATATATATATATATATATATATATATATATATATATATATATATATATATATATATATATATATATTCCTCCTCAGGGGGATCTGATAATTGCAACTTGTTTTTGATTTGTTGCAACAGTTACAACGGTGAGATCATGCCGAGGTAGTCTGTGTTAATGCTTTGACATGTAAAGAAAATGACGCTGGAGACCAGAGTGTGTTTCCTCTCTGACTTTAAGCCAGCATTGAGTTTTCATTAAAATGTATTTATTTCAAAGTGGGAAAAAAATCTATTTGCACATAAAGTGACATAAAAGTAAATTTTTACCTAAGGCACAGAGCAAAAGGGAAAAAAATTGGTAAAGTGTTACAAATGCATTAAAGGGAGAAAATAAAGGAACAAAGACTGATGTAGTACTGTGTCCATAGACTGAACATGCTGAAAGAATAGACGTAGCCACTGTCAAAAATCTGTCTCAAAACCATTAAAACACAATTTGACTCACTCACACCCCATTCAGTCTTTAAGTAAAATCAAACACTGAACAGGACTTGTTTTTAGGTGACTTAAGTGTTACAGTTTACTTTCATGAACTAAAAACACACTGAAAAAGCCATGCTATGCCTAAACTCTGTGATTAAGTCATGGTCAAGTTACGCAACTAATTTTGTTGACATTGTAGCGACTAGTCAATGGACAATTCGTAAAGTGGCCCCACCCTTCATAATGCACAACTTTAAGCCTTTGTAAAATTTAAATGAGTGAGTTATAAAGAGACACTTGTCATAAATGCTGAAAGTAACTATAGAGACCAAACTGTTTTTGGACCAGGCTGTAAAAATGCTGCAAATTTGGCCATTTTAACATGGAGGTCTTTGGGGATTGACTCACTCATGGAGCCAGCCCCTAGTGGCCATTAGAGGTAGTGCACTTTTTGGCAGTTTGTGTTTGCTTCATTTTTTAGAGCAGAGGTTGCTGTTTGACTGTGTGTTGTTTATGTTATATGGAATGAATGTATTTGTGCATGTGTGTTTATGAATGAATTGGAGCATTTGTTTTTGTTCTTCGGACAATATGCACTTAAATGCTTTAAAATGTGTACCCTGTTAGGTGATGTCTTAATATTTTTTTTATCATATTATTTTAAATTAATTTACTATATTTGTTAGGGAAATCATCGAAGAAAATCAACCAGGGTGGATTTCTTAAATATCAGTCAATTGAGAATCTTTCACAAAAGTGACCTTCGTTTGGAATACTATAACTCAAAATTATGCTTTTGAAAATAATGTAAAATATAATAACAACAAC
>NC_056468.1:2915922-3035922 GCF_008729295.1 Plectropomus leopardus
CATACTAAGATCAAACATTCAGCAAATTATGTAAATCATTATGTGTCTTCATGACATTTAATCTGTGGAGATACCCAGGTATTAAAATCAGAGTAAACAAAGACCAGCAACCAGAAAGCGCAGACGTGTTGACTGCTGAACGTGTTTCACTTCACATCAGTGTGTTTCATCAGAGCGCTGACCCCACGACCTCGCCGCGACCTCACCGTGGCAGGATGGCCTGCATCACAGCTCCCTTCCAAACAATTAGGCACAGTTGTTGTCACCTTAGCCTGAAAGGGCAGTGCAGAATTTGGGGTAGACAGACAAGCAGAGGCTTTCTCACTGAGGGTCCCAGTAGGTAGATGAAGTGAGAAGAGATGCCTTGAAAACATCTGACCTACATGGAGGTCTCCTCTGGTCACATGCATTACAGAGCTCTCACCAGACCTGCGAAAACCTCCAGAGACCAACAGGAAGCGCTGCTCCTGTTCCTTCAGCAAGAGTGGATCTACCTGCAAAAAAGACACAAAGGACCTGAAATATTTATGCAAGGTTTTATGTAAAATTAATAGATATTGATTGCATTGTAATAGTCTACAATGAAATGAATTACATAATGTATTATTTAATAGAACTTTGTGTGACAACATGTAACCCCGCACATGCTTTTATTACACTCGAAGCAGCATCTCGCCTCTAACCTACAGGGAGAAATCAGTTTTCTTGCACAGAACCGTGACCTTTGACTTGACTGTAGACTCTCCTCTACACTTGGATGCAAACTTGCCCTGTACATGTGGAGGTCACAGTGTGATGAAGCCAACAGAACAACCTAAAAATGCAATCTGAAGGTCACCAGACTGGGTCCCTTCTACTCTAAACTATTCCTGAAAATGACATGAAGACTGAGTGTTGGGTGCAACATGCAGCTTTATTGTCTAATTATTTCATGATCACATATTTTTTTTTAAATTTTCAGTAGTTTTTTCATGTCCTTGTTTGGTTTTAATTATCTTTTTTTGATGTTAATTTTAGGTAATTGTCATGTAACGTTTTTTTTTTTTCTAATAATTTTTTGCTAATTTTTGGGCCATGTCTTGTTTAGTTGCTTGTTGCCGCCTCCTCATTTCTTTGCTAGAAATCATACCAAGTGGCTCAGGTCTCAAATGGTTAAATAATTAGGGAAATGGGTGTTTTTCAACACTTTTGAATTACTGAAGTCATGAGTGGCCCTTGAACATAGAGTCAAAGAAAATATTAGGCTGACTGGTCCAATAGTTTGTGAGATCAGTTGCAGACAGACAGATACATGCACTCACAAACACCTGCACACACACAACCAAATGCATGACCCCCTCCTTTAACGCCTAGCAGAGATAATAAATGTGTTTTGGAGTACACAAGGTGGAAAAAAGAGAAGTCAGCGTCCAAACTCAATAAGAAGAAACTTGAGTGAGTGTGAAATAGGGGCACTTGCTGCACAGGTTGAAGCAGACAGGCTGTATTGTTTGGTGGTCATAGTTGGTGCATCCAATTAGAGAAAATCTGTAGACTGGCAGCATGTCAACAGCAGTGACGTGTGCCAGCTCAGAGAGCTGAACCACTCCAGAAATTAAGAGGACGTAGTTAGATGCCAAAGTTGATGCCAAGAATTGTGTCGATAGGCACCAACAAAGAGTACGTGCCACCTGAAGGGGTTAAAGGACAGCAGAGCTCACCCCCCTGATGTCAGGCCTCTATAATTAGACACTAGCTTGCTTCAGAGGGAGGAGAAGCAGGAGGAAGCAGGCACAGATCGTGCTCTGGGTAAATTGCAAGATAGTAACACTAGGCGGGTTTTCATTAACCCTCAAAATGAACAAATTGAAATTATGAATATAAACTACGCCCAATAGAAAGAAGTCAATTTTGAAAAAACTTCCATTTATCGGAAAAAAGTTTTTACACTTGCATGAGGTGGTATTTCATGCGTTTCAAAAAAGCCATATTTCGTAAAACTGCAATAGGAACATTTTTTGGGCTTTTATAGGTCACATGATGCTATGGCAAGTATGAACAGGCTCCCTCAGGCATGATGCAGCAGGCGCTTCAAAAATATCACTTATGTTTTGCACAAATCTGTAATGTAATCTCTAATGTAGCAAATGAGCTGTTCTTCCTAATGTGAAAAGTACATCAAAAAATCTGTGGGAGGCATGCCATTAATTAAAAAACAAAAGACCTCTGAAACAATCAAATACATTTATATTCTTGCTAACAACTTTTTTTTAAATGAGTTTTCATAATCACACCAAACAATATATTCCTTAGTACTGGCACTGATGCAGAAACTAATAGACAGACACCTTCAAATCTGGACAAAAAACAAACAACAACAAAAAAACAGTTGGCAGAGCTGGATGTCACTATATATACTAGCGCAAATTATTAGTAGAATCTAATGCAATTTGATTAAAGCATTCCAATGAACTATGTCAGAGAAGTGCTGATTCAGTGCTGTGAGTTACATTCAAATATTTTACTATGATTTTTTCCCCCTCAAATTTACAAATATCTCAGTAAAATATGCAATTCCTGCTTTTATCTAAATAAAATTGTAAGACAGGAAATTGGAGGGGATGAAATAGGACTCAGGCTGGCCTGCCAGTGGGAGATGAAAAACTTTTGTGGGCACATATTTGCAGAAAAACTGGCATCACTGATCAGGCTGTTGCGTCAGACAGTGTTCCTTTCAAACAGGATGCTGGAAAGCCTGAAGTTCTTGTAGGATTGGTGATGAGCTGATCAGCTGCAGCTGTGCAGCAGAGCCAGGAGAGCAGCATGAAACCACGCCTTTAAATTAACACACACAGACAGGCAAGATATATACACACACACACACACACCTGACAGACAGGGGAAGGTACCCAAAACATACAGTGCACAATAATGCCAAACACACCAGTGACAAGACAATACTAAGCAGGTGACAAACTGACAAACAACTACCTTACTAACTAACAAGATACAAAACTAAATAAGAAAGAAAGGGAGATACAATCCAAGACTAGACACAGAATAATAATAAGGATCAGTGTAAACAAAGAAGAATTAGACAGTACTGGCATTACTGGAAACATGAGCCATCTGTTTTAACATCAGAAAATAAACCATTTTTAAATCGGTGAAATGATGACCGTGTTTTTAATGGTAACTTATTCCAATCAAAGGGAGTGCAGAACATAAACATTTTTTTCCAACTTCCTTTGAAACAAAGGCACATGGTAAGGTGTAGAAAAGAAACATCACATTCAGATGGGAAGTAGACACCGGACTACTGCATAAAATTCTGGGGGGTTGTTGGAACCATGCATTGCCCCTCCTGCCTGCCCTGTAAGCACCCATGTGCTCCTTATATTATGTCGTCTCCAGCATCAATTCAACCTGACGCTGTCCTGAAGCTTATCATACAAACACGACAGGTTCCATACGGCCACGTTTGTCAAGTGATGCTGCCCGTCCTCGTATCATGCTGCTGTGGAAGGTGCTGCCCACCGGTGTATTGCAAGTATATATGTACATTGCATTGGTTCTATCTTTCGGTGTCAGCTGTTTATGCTCCAGGATGCCGTTACTGGATGTCAGTAAATACACATGGTGGGATGACGCAGCATTGTCTTTATATTTACACAACACCATCATGTTAGGATTAGGCAACAAAGTCATAGATGTTTATGCTTAGACAAAAGAGACACATGATAAAGTGTAAAAAAAACAAAAAAACCCCCAGACATCCACACACAAAGCAAACTCCCAACTCCTGCCAACCTACCCACCTGCCCACCCTATGAGCACACTTAAGCACCTCATTACATTGTTACTGGTGGTGTCATTACCTGATGCTGTCCTTCAGTGTTTAATGCACACATTTCTCAGGTGACACTGCCGGAGCATGTTGCATGTGGACGCACCCGGTACCATCCAGCCATCCGGCAGTGTACAATAACAACAACACCGGTTTTGTGTGAGCACGTTCTCATCTGACTCCGTCCAGCTGTGTTCCAATTGGAAGCAGAGGGTGGCTTTTGGCATCATACTTGTAAGCCAAAAGCAATGACAGAGCAGCACTATTTGACAAGTTCGGAGTGAGAACAGACTAGGTTTTCAGCTAATGCCGTTTAAGGGCGTATCATGTGGAGACTAAACTTGACTTTTGGCATCAGGATTGTACACTGAAACCAACAATAACAACTCCACCAGTTCTGTCCGGCTGCCTTCTTAAGTGTCATAAGTGCGAGGTGCATGGTATCTTCTGGCCATCCACTAGCGTATAATAATAACGCTACCAGTTCTTACTAACTGCGTTCTTATCTGACGCCATCTGTGTGTGTTGCATGTGGATGCAGAAAGTGTCTTTTTGCGTCACACTTGTACGCCGAAAGCACTGACAGAAAGGCGTTATTTGACAAGTTCAGAATGAGAACGGGCTGTAATGTGCCTTGGCAGTTATGCTCATGGTGCATTAAAACTGATATGGAAGACCCACCACTATAGCTGTAAAGGCTGAACCCACTCAAATGACAAAAAGGTTTTTATTCCTCTCACCGCCATGCTATCAAACCACGTGGTCACAATCAGATTTATTTGTTGAGATCTTTAATGTTCAGACTTGAGTGTAGAAAATAAAGGAATAGATTAACAACATCTTGCTATCCTCACGGCATCATCCACAGTTATTTATCATAGTATAAAGTCCAAAAGACCATCCCTCATGAAGACAACAAACTACACAGTCAACATAATGCCATGTTTTGGAGGTAACTTAATCTCACTTTTTTACTGTTGTTGGTTGTCAGATAAAAGGGACAGACTGTGAGGGCTGCAAACACAGGAAGTGAAGCCTCCAACTCCGCCCAGTCTAATTCTGTTTGCTGTCAGACTGAGCCGCACTGCAATTATCAGACTGAATGGTGCCTGTAGACCATAATTGCTTTGTTTTTCAATTATTTCATGAGGCTCTAGTAATTTACTTCATTCTATTAAAATATGCCAATTAGACATTATAATTACAGTTTTCACTGTATCACTTTTCGCTGTCGCTGAAAGATGTAATACTGCTATTAGGGAAGAGCATGGGGACAGTTTAATATGGCCCTGGCAGATTCACTGCTGTCTTCTTTGGAATTAATACAGATGTGACAAAAGCTGCATGGTTATTTTTAATCTGCTTGAATATCACTTGTAACCAAACAGGGAAATATGAACATTGTAATATTTAAAGATTTGATATTGTTCATGTAATAGATGAGAAGAAACATGCTGCCTCAAACATCCATCATTATATACAGACACAGTGTGTTTTGAGTGATGGAAGCGCCATATTTATGTACTGCATCAGTGTCCTGCGAGTTAGTTGGGGTGGATGTGCCGGTGCAAAGTCTGGGATTCAGTGTGGTTAGGCAACAAAAGTACTTTTGCTAATGTTAGGGAAAGAACGTGGTTTTAGTTAAATGTTAGGCAACACGTTGTGTCTAAAGGCACTGCAGAGATGTTCTATAACATCACTTTGCAACCTGAGCAAATTGGCTTGATTTCTGTTAAAAAAAAAAAAAAAGTAATGAGGAACAAAAAAGAAATGACACAAAAAAATAAAAAAATAAATAAAATTAAAAGTACAAGACTATCACCTGAAAATGTGTAAAATAAATAAATAAATAAATAAATAAATAAATACAAAAAAGGTGCTTAAAATTCTAATAATTCTGTATGATTTTGATTACAATTATTAGCAGTAAAAATATTTTTCCTTTCCTTTCCTTTTTTCTTTTTTTTTTTTTTACCTTGACATTTTTCGTTAGCTTTTGAAAATAATTTTCAGCCTGGTACAGCCTCTCAAAGACAGGTATGTTGGCTGGTGATTGACGCACTTAAAACCCCCATGCATACAGTATCCTTAAAAGTAAAAGATGTATACGGTGTATATACATTTTTTATTATTTTTTATTTTATCTTGTATTTAACTTGTATTTATTTGTAATATTTTAATCCTTTTAAGCTCTCAATCACTTTTTTTCTCTTGCCTCAAACAGTGGAGCTGCTGTAACATGTGAATTACCCCTGTGTGGGAGGGGATAATGCAGTCTTACGATATCTTATCCATATTTGAAGCATTGTCTACTGTCATGAGTCTGGACAGATATGGGTGTAAACTGTAACAGCAATTCAACTGGCTCACGAAGGAATACAACTGCAAGACAGTAATCCATTGTTCCACACGGGGTGGTTTCTGTGCTGGTCATGACTTTGCACAGTGGGAAGCTGGAATCACACACTATCACTGGGTGTGATGGTGGAGAGCCGCAGTGAACATTTAGAGTAGCAGGTGATGTTGCTCCAGCCACCTGCCTCTATGGAAGCACCGCCACTGGTCTGATGGTTCCTTTCAACAGATGGCTCGCACATGACACTCCAGACTGCGGCTCTTACATACCAAGGATTAGTTGACAGTTACCAACTAACCAATTCTCAGTTTTGTTTATTTATTTGCACATATACCGTATATGTATAGAAAACAAAGTAGAATAAAGAAAATTTAAACATTGTGCAGGAGAGGTTAAAAGCCAAAAATGTCTTATGGAGATATCTTATTAACCCTCTGAAACCTGGCACGACACCAGTTTTCTTGTGCTGTGCTCAGATGCCTTTCACATACATTTAAACCTTTGAAAAAAGAGCAAATTTATTTAATTTCTTTTCAAAAGGCAATGAGCAACTTGGCAAGAGATTGCCAAAAAAATGACTAAAATATTATTTTATATTTTTTAAAGAGAGAACGGTAGAGTAAATATTAAAAGTTTATTATAATAAAAAAAAAACATGGAAAAAATTCCAGAAAACTATATTATTATAACTATTACTTCTTCTTCTGCTACTACTAGTACTACTACTACTAATTTTATTAACTGTATTATCATTAAGTATTTTATCTGTATCTTTTTTTCTTTTTTGCTTAATTTTAGGTAATTTGCTTGTAACTCTTTCCCAAGTTTTTGAAAGAAATCAAGCTAATTTGCTCAGGTTGCAGAGGGTTAAGTAACTATAATCATATGTAAAAAGAGAGAGATAAAAACAAAGATTGCATAATTGATCAAAATTTCAAGACTAATTACAAATAAAAAGTTACTAAAATGTACAAATGACAAAAAGTCTGCATTTACAAATTAAAATGCATCATAAATGAATTGTATAAATTGTGTTTCATAAAGTCTTGTGAATATGATTAGCCTGTGATTCTTTATAAATCCTTATCCACTGTATCTTTTGTTACAGCAGTTTTGATAGAAAAAAAGAAAGAAATGAAAGCCATTGTTCTTATGTTTATCCATGAATATGGCATGTGAAAAATAATGTAAAACCCTGGGGTGAGTTATATCTAAAGTTATGTCTTTAATCAAACCTGAGCAGAGTACTTAACTTCTCTGATTTACGAGTCAATCTTAATTTTGTTCAAGCTCTGTCATTTTGTTTCTTTCCCCACATGTGGATGTCGGAGTTGTGAAATCATCGAGCCTCAGATCACAGTGGGAGTGACACCAAACTTTGACACCAAATTTCCAAATATGACTGTTCTCATCCTCTCCACCGCTCATTTACACCACAACACTTCCTGGGAGTTGCCTGCTCTGTTATCATAAGTGATGCATTAGGGGGAAATTCCGGATTAATGAACATATAAATATTTGGATCATTTTTGGAGTGAGGTGGCAGTTGGAATAAACATTATCATGGTGTTAAAACCTTTTAGCGGGAGACTCGTAATGAGGTCTTACTGGCGGGTACGGGAATGCAAACTTTAATGGATGGCAGGCAGATCTCTCCATTTCACTCTTTACACATCACTTATGTATTAAACTGCATGACTGTGATGGAAACACAGCTCGGGTCAGATGGATGGGGGTTTTAAAGTTAAACCTTTATTTCAGGTGCATTTACTCAAATAGAACAGTTAACTTTTGCTTTGTCTTAATGTGCACTGCTGCTGTCAGCCTGGGTGCTTGAATATAAACTTCACCTTTAAGGACTTTTTGACACATTTTACACGCTTTGCATTCTTCATTTTTTGATAATTTTGGTTTGTGTTTTTGCATATGGCATACCTTTTGGCAAGATTGTGTATTTTTGTTTAATGTTTCAGGCTCAGCTCCTACAATAAGTCTAAAATACACAAAATTGTTGCAATCATACTGTTAAGTGCAATAATGCTCCACTGAAACCCCCTCAAAGTGGCATTTTTGATCCCACAGCCACCAAAGCATAAAAACATGCATTGTAATATTTCTGGGTGTCATTCTGGGCTTTTGCCATGCAATTTGTTTTTTTTTTTTAGCATATGGAAAAAATACATGCTATTTCCACTAGGTGCACTGTCACAATCAATGTTGCTGCTAATCACTGACATATCCCACGCTATCATCATAAAAATAAAATTAAAAATCTGTTTTGCATGTAGTATATCAAAAATAATTCATTTTTGTGTATATGTGCTAGTCTAATAACCAAAACCTGATATTTAAAGGGTTACAAGTCTTATTAAATTAACAAATATTTGATATATATGATTAGGACTGACACTGGTTAAAAAAAATCTCAATGAAAGTAAAAAATCATATTAATATTTAATATTTAATATTATTTACAGTTTGATTTTGAAAAGTGCATTTTTGTGCAGAGTGAACTGATTGTGTGTAATGTTAAACCACGCTCTAAAGGTTAAGTTGATCACATTTTGGCCCGATGGTGATACTAAAGAAGCGTGTGACTATTTATACCAAATTTCTGATTTCAGATGTACTTATATTAGTAGTTTAGTTTCTATATTATAAAACTGAGGGCATTGTCAGTTTTAGCTGTGAATTTAAAATGCTGACTCAATACTGGATTTGGATCTGATAAAACTCTATCCTATCTAAAATTAAGTAGAAACTGATCGTTAAACATTTGTGGAAATACAGAAACCAGACAAGAAATCACAGCATTTAAAATTAAATCAAGACAAACTTCAATATCTACATTTCCACGGACATGAGTCTGATTGATTCTACTCAGTAGCTCCTCCTTAGTAGCGTGAATGTCGTAGTGTAAATTTCAGTGTCCAAACTGAAAAAAATAATCTTTAAACTTCATATAATTTTTAATTAGAATTTGACTTTTTGATTTTGATGAACTAGTTTAAAAAAAAAACTGACATATTTTCTATTGAATTTCTGAACTCTTAAACTGCACCACTTACACCATGAAGTATTCAGTATTAATTCAGTTCTACTTACTGTGATTAAGTTTCGTGTATATATTTAAATTAAATGTAACTTGCTTTCAAAGTTGTTAAATATACAAGAGAGACGGAATGATGTGAAATAATAATAATTATTTAAAAAAGAAAAAGAAAACTACAATAGGCACAGCTTTTTGTGTTTTTTCTGGTTATTTCATAGTTGAGGGATACCTGCAAGTATCTATACATTTAATAATGTGTCCATAAATCACCACAGAACTCCAAAAATAAGTATGTGAGAGGCAGCATGGAGCCCTGACTAGCTTCATAAGGAGATCCCAGCAGGATTGAAATGTTGTCTTTATTAAACTTGTATGGAGGTGTTTTTTAAAAGCCTCTGACCTTTGTCTGATCACCCTCTCTCAACTTGTTTGTCACTGTGTGTCAGTTCTGTGATTGACTGCTGAGCTGTGAAGGTGTACCCCACCTCTAACTCAGAATCAGCTGGGATCAGATACAGCCCTCATATTTTATTTGTTGATAATATTTTGTGTTAAAAATCAGAATCTGCAAAGTACCTTTGAAAAAAGGTACACATAATATATACATAACAATAAAAGTTGAAGTATAAAGTAACATAAAAGGAAAATATTCAAGTAAAACTCAAGTACTTTATATTAGTCCTTGAGTACAGCACTTGAGTACTTGTACATGGTTAATTTCCACCACTGGTCATTGTCATGGAACCAGGGAGACGCCCAGACTGTCAGACTGAACTGATAGGCTCTGAGGAGCAAACCTCACTTTCTAACAGGGGATTTTTCTTATTTATTAGAATACCTCCGTGTTTTGGTAGGACAGCACTGATTCACTCAGTGAATGGGGAAGCATGGTTGGAATCTCATCTATGTGTCTGTTGTAAAGTGGTACAGGCCGGCTGACGCCAGGCGATTCCACACAGGTACGGATAGAGTTACCTGCTTTTTTAAGGTTATTTGGTTTGTAATCTAAGACTCATTACAAAAGGTTCAAGCTTCAAACTGGTGTTCACCAACTGAAACAGCCAACTTCAGAGGTGGGTAGGAACAAATTACATTTACTCTGTTACATGTATGCTTATCTACCCAGAGTAGATTTTTAGGGAAAAATCATTACTTTCACTCCATTACATATGGCACTACTTTAAGTTATCCAGGGACCAGTTTGCGCTAGAGTGTGCTCTGGTATTTAGAGTGACTATTTGCGAATACACCTTACTGTTATTTTAAGTATGTTGCTGGGATGGACTTAGCAGGAAAAGGCAGACAGGTAGGGTGTAGAAAGGGAAAGAAAGACAGAGAGGCACCAAGGCCACAGTTGCTAACGGGCCAGCCTGTTTTGACTACGAACTCGTCACATGGCTCCGCTCTGTCTGTGCTTTCTGCGTACGAGCCTGTTGCCAAAAGCCACATACTGCATCCAACCCGAACATGACTGGACAGAACCAGTGGCACTGGGCGTGTCCACATGCAGCGCACACAGGTGGCGTCACATGAGAAAGTAGCCGGGTGGAACCAATTGCGTGCGCATGAAAAGCTGATGGACAGCGTCACTTAATAATGCTGCCGGTAACAAGATAATATCAGTGTGCTTATAGGCTGAACTAGTGGGGAGGCGGATGGGTCCCACAAGCAACTGACTCTGTGTTGGTTACCATGTGCTATTTTGTAAACATAAAGACCTTGCTGCTTCATCCCACTATGTGCATTTGTTGACATCATGGTTACAGCATCCCTGAGCATAACTCAGTTTTTCAAGACCTCCTTGTAAAAAGTTTCATGTAGGAACTATTTTCTTTCAACCAAACTACACCACCCAACCGTGTCACCTTGCAGAAGAAGGCATTGCTTCCCTTAGCTGGCCGACATGTTCTCTTTCTGTCACATGTTGCTGTTTTATGAGTGGACTTCAGCGTCTACATTTTACACTCTAGGTATCCTTCTGCGCATGCCATTCCAGGCAGCCGCTACCAACGCCAGGATGTCAGCAAAAGCACATGGCAGGATTAGGCTACAAAGGCACTTAGTTATGTTTAGGCAACAAAAGCATGTGGCAGCCAACATCAGGATGTCAATAAAAGTGCATGGCAACTAAAAAGGCGGGACGTCAACAAAAGCACATGGCAACCAATGGCAGGACGTCAACAAAAGCACATGTTTAAGATAAAACAACGAGGTCATGGATGGTTAGCTCTAGTCAAAAAGAGCACATTAAAAAAACAACAACAACAACATTAAGACAGGAAGCAAATACTGGACTCCCGCACTGCTGTCTATAATTTTTGGAGCTATGAGTACCACAAGCCGAGTAATATATAGTTTCATGATACTCCATATTTTTATCATAAACATTTTCAAGCCATTTTTGCAGTTGTTAAGGCATTTTATATGAAAGTATGTTGTTTGCTGCAAAGTCGTACACTCATCTGGAGTTGGCAGAACCCTTGCTGGGCCAGCTCTGACTTGTCTGTGGATTCCAGGCTAAGAGGAGGGTGCTATGGCCAGTCTTTTAACCTGACCACCATGCATGAGGCTCAGACAGGCAATCTGAGCCGAGAAAAGCTTTGATAGGCTGTGGCACCAGAGAACAAACACAGCCTCATCCCCCCAACAACACACCCCAACCCCCAACCTGCTGAAACACACTCTCTATATCATCCATCCTCCCCATTTACTGGCTGAGTAAATCTCTTCTAATCTGATGAGCAAAACAGATTGGAGTCCATTTTATGCCATGATGCCACCCATCAGACTAAAAAGTGAGCATCTCTCTGAACAACAGACTTCTTTGCAGCCTCACTACATGGAGGATATCACCGTGTGTTTACTCCTCAGTTTAGCTGCGGTGAGTAATTATCCAACCTGTCAGGCTTATGACTGTTTGGTTGTTACAGTGATGAAATATTGATTCTAAGACATCTGACCAATAGAGGCGATGTCTAGACACGTAAACACAACATTGGGCATTGACAAACTGAGGTCATTGTTAACACTGAGATGCAGTATTAAATGTCCTTTTTGATCCAGCCGAGAACGGTTGTTTAACATTGTGAAAACATAAAGACAAAGATGCATTAAGACAAATCTGAAAAGTCAACTGATGATGGGACACCTCTTTCTTCTTTGTATCTTTCGTTATTATATTTCATATTAATAAACAGAAATGCCTTTTCAAAATTATATACATTATATACTGTATAATACTGAAACAAAATTAATTTATTTATTAAATAAAATATGTTTTTCCCTGTATAAGGCATTGTCAAAAGTGGGAAAAATTCATACCATGCAAAAACATTTTGGCTGCACTTATTGTCAGCGATGACCTGATTTGTCTTAAGTTCTGTAAATTGAGTGCAATTGTGTTATGTTATGTTCTTTTGATGTAGTTTTTGAACACATCACAGGTAGACTACTAACATTTTTGGGGCCATGTAACCCCTAATCAGATAGACTATCCCAGTATAAAGAGGGTGGCCGCCAGAAGATCTTTCTGGGGTTTTTCTCCCTACAATTTTTTTTTAAATTCTTGGCGGCAGCCCTCCAGGCCCACAAGGTGAACTGGCCTATCTGGCCAATCCAAGCCTGTGTGTATATGGATGGATAGAGGAGGGTGTCAGGGTTTCAGTGGTTTGCATTTTGCTGTGTTGAAAAACCTCAACAATTTAACACAGTTTGATACACATCAACATCCCTGCAATAAATGATAACTTTGTGAAGTTTATAATATTCTGTTGTAGTTGACAGTGTCAGAAAGAAGTTCAAAAAGGCTCTGTGATTTGGGAGGCTGTAGTTAGTGCTGCTGTCGCAGTGGATTGCATTAAATCAAGAGGTGCTTCTATTTTCTTTTTTCCCTCATGTATATAAATGGAGGTGGATGAAATACTAACACCATTCAGTATAATGCAGTTCAATGTTTTGGGCTCAGTCATCACTTTGGAGATCAGACACACTGCTGTGGACTCCTCTCATGCTCAGGAAGTCTATTTTTGGCATCCAGCCTCATTCACTCAATCAGGCATAATGTTAGATTTAGTGTGATTGCAACAGCAGTAAAGTCACATGCTCACTGATACTTTAACAGCAGCTTGCTTTTTGTCATATGGAATAATTATCTTTGTTATAAATCATTTCCTTTCAGCCCCCATTTGAAATTAAATTTAATGAATCAAAATATTAAAAATAATTCAAAGAAAAAGCAGCTAGTCCTCATCTTACAGTACATATTTGAGAAGCTGGAACCATGAAATGTTTTTTGCATGAAAAATGACTTAAACGAGAGAAATAGTTGCTGATTAATTTTCTAATGCATCAACTAAATGTTTTAGCCGCACTTGTATATTTTCATATTTTTGGTTTGTCTGCAAAAATCTTAATTTATAAAGCAGTTATCTAAAAAATAAGTAAGTAAAACTCACAATATTTCCCTCTGAAGTGTAGTGGAGTAGAAGCATAAATTGGCATGAGATAAAAATACTACTACTACTACCAAAGTAAAAGTTCCTCAAATTTGTACTTAAGTACAGTACTTGAGTAACTGTACTTAGTTACATTACAGCACTGGTCAGCAGAGGGACGCACAGTAAATGAAATTACAATATTTGGGATCAATGGACCAAGTATAGTGGTATTTCTTAAGCCCTGGAATTTAATAATCCAATCATTATAATTAATCTAAAACATCAGCTAAATTATTATTAATTATATGATATTAATGCATGCATCAAATATAAAACCTACTTGTAAAATTTTCTCTTACTTAAGAGAAAACCAAAAATAAGAAAACGTGGGTGAATTCCAAAAATCAATGGGTACTAGCAAAATAAGAACAAATCATGTATACAAACAAAAATATTAGAGAAAATACAGTGGAGTGCCATATGGAAACACTGGGACCCAGGCCCAGCCCTAGAACTTTGGTGGCCCAAACCAAGATTTTGTTTGTGGCCCCAAAACATTCACAGCACAACCACTAAATGATACACACTACTCATAACTGGATGAAAACACACACGTGCACACACGCACGTGCGCGCACACACACACGTGAATTAACAACATTTGAAAACTATTTACAGGTATAGTAAAAAACAATTTAAAAAGGTAGATGCCCCTGAAGTTTCTGACTATGCTCCTTAAGCAGCAGTCACGTCCACCTGACGGGGTAAATGGTCCTGGTGCAGCGGAGGCCGGTCCAAAATATTTCAATAATGCCCCTAAAATAAATAATAGATTATTATAACTGTTTAAATGTAGGCTGGAGGATACATGTTTCTTCAAAGTCTATATATTAACTGCACAACAAATGCAATTTTATCTAAATATGCAAATTATCTTATTGTCCAAATATGTCCATTATATCCAAATATGATCTACAAAAATACAATTTAACAGCTAAAAAACAATTGCACAGCCTAAAACTATTTGAGGCAATTTGGACATTAAATATGTTAGGTTTCAAAATAATAAACACAAATTAAATGTTGCAAGAAAACGTTAATAGCTGATTAACAAGCAATAAATTATGCTTACAATCCAACTCATGTTATTTCAGGTTTTGCTGCTTCGACACATTAATTAAAAATGAATACTGCTAATGTGATGTTTAAATGAGTATATACACCAAAAAGATGAAAGAAACTAGCATTCTCATTATGCACAGATGTTAAACACTGTAGTCATTCTTTTCTCATTTCAAGTATACTGAGAGCTAAATAAAATACATGGGAGCTTTTGAAAAAAAAAAAGCATCCTAAAATAAAGTGGATTGAATAAACCATATCTCAAAATATGAGACATTCTGGTTTTGATCTGCCTGTGGGAAGTAGCCTTAGAGTCTGTTCATAGTTCATTCTTTAATAAAAAATCAGTTTTTGCTCAAACTTTTCACATTTCTCTTAAATTTCACCATAAGAGAGCTCTGATTACCCCTTGCTGCGGAGCCAAAAGGAGCTGCTCTCTGAGTCTAATAACACTTTGGGACCATTGATGATGTCTGTAGGATACCACATGAAAGCATTATCATTATACTATAATTAGAATAACTCTACAATGTGCACATGAGAAAAATGACCGCAAATTGATTCATTCAATCAGATTCAACGAACAATCACATTTAAAAACCTTTTTCTTGTGTTCTTTATTTCCATCTTCAATTTTCTTTTCTGCCGTTCTTCAGAACCACTCTGAAATTTTCTTTTTGGAGCCATTTTTAATGTCACTCGGCCCGGTTTGTCAAAATAAGCGGCAAATAAGACCTTGTTACTGCACCAAGTAGTAACAAACAGTAATAGTAAAAACTGACCCAACGTTACCCACAATGCCACTGCTACCGCTGCCCATTGTGTCATCATGGCTATATGCATGGAGGAGCAAGCGGCAAGCATGAACCATTTGGATGAGTCTTGTCTAATGGGAAACCTGAATTTGGATTCAAACTAAATCTCAGGTGAGATCTGCAAGGCCTGATGAGATGTTGGTGTCTTCTAAGTGTTTCAGCCTGTCTGTTTTCAAATTGGCCTCTCTATTGTTCAACAATGATAACTTTTTAAAACGTGTACATTTTTGGTCAAAGGAAGTATCACACTGTGTTGTTGTATTCAGTATGTGGTTGTACACTTGATTTATTTCTGGATCAGTTTGACAGAAGTAGAGACTCGGTTCCTCAACTCCCACACAGCCAACAGGAGTTCAGCTACACTCCTGCTGAGTGGAAATGCATTAAAACTGACCTTTTCTTACCATACGTCCTTTAAAAGCAGGTTCTCTGTACACGTCATTCATTGATAAATTTCCATAATGTCATATCCCTTTATTTCTTGCTATTGCCATATGGCAACAATTACTTTATATCAGATTTAGTAAAAAAGCAGTCATACAAAAAAAAAAGTTTTACTGTTTAGTTGTGAAAAAGAAACTTTTACTTATGACAAATAATTTATCCCATCACATGACCAGGAAATTCTGTTTTCACTTACTTCTCTGTCGACATATGACCCCAAGAAAGCAGTGATGTGAGGGCTCCCAAAGTTGTTTAACATTCAGGCAAAATTCCCCCGAGGAAATAATATCAAGGTTAAGTGAACTTTTAATTTTCATGATCAAATCTAGTCAAGATGTGATATGTTTTTTCTAAAATGGTAAAATGAATTTGTTGCAATATGACACCTGACAACAAGGTGAATATGGAAGCTATCTGTGTGTATTCAAGCGATTGGAGTGTGACTGATTTACATACAGTAGCGGATGAAGTACCTGAAAGCCACACTTGAGAAGAAGTATAGATATCTTACCAAAAAGGACTTAGTATTGTTTTATCTTAAACGTTCTAAAGTTTTGTGAGAAAGTGCAAGTAAATGCTGGCAATGAAAAAGTAAGGATGCAAAAAGTATACAATGAAAATAATGTAGAAAATAAAGAGGTCCTTTTGCTAATATGCTTTTATCTCTTAACTTTCTCTTTTCTCCAGCTGCAACAAATCCTCATTACACCGCTTATAAACCATCCAAAATGCCGTTGCTCGTTTCCAAACTAAAACCAACAGATAGTCTCATATTTCTCCAACTTTAACCTCTTTGCACTGGCTTCCCATTAATTCAAGAATCCATTTTAAAATCTTGTTCCTATCTTATCTTATAAAGCCCAACATAATTAGGCCCCACAATATATAGTTAACCTTCTGTTTCCCCATACTACAAGCTGACCTCTTAGATCCTCGTCCTTTTATAAAGCAGTTAAAAACACTTCCTATTCAGGCTTTTGGTTAGCATACAGTGTTTCATGCTTTACATGAAAGCTGTGCTTTTTTAAAATGCTTTGCATTTAATTTTAATCCGTCTCTACAGCACTTTGTGACCGATGTCTGTTCAAGGTGCTACATAAATAAACCCTTCCTTCCTTCCTCCTTACTTCTTTCCTCATTTTCTAGTAAGTAACAAAGGTGCTAAGAGGACATGTAGTGGTGTAAAAGTACGCATTCTGTTAAGGAAATGTAGAGGAGAAAAATTACATTAAATAATTACATTTGAAATGAGAAAAAAAAAATTATTTATATTTCAGACATTTTTGTTTTTTTTTTGCGATATCTTGAGATTTTCTCAAATTTTTGATGTTTCCATCAAGGTCTGTTTATGTAAAACACACCTATGGATGGAAACCTATTATTTAATCCAAAAGTGTTCTTAATAAAGGGTGTTTATGAAAAGAAATACACGCAAAATCATACATAGGCTGTATTACCATGAGCGAATCATTTGTGCATAACCTACTTATTTTGGAAAGCTTAAGTGAAATCACAGATTTTACCATCTGTCAACTTTGAGTGAACTTGGAGTCATTTTAAGGTACTTTGTTTTTTCCTAAACCTAACTACAGTAACTTTGTTTTTTGCCTGAACCTATAACCTCCTTAACTTTATGTTAATTCAATAACTTAATGTTAGGAAAATTACATCATCTGTGGGGTCCCTAATTCTTAGGATATCACACGAACCATTCCATGAGGATACACTGAGGCTTTATTATTGTCAACACTCAAATAACAGGTGAGAAAATACGTTTCTGTGTGAGTTTTCCAAATTTTGATTGAAACAATACTTCCAAAACTGGCAAAAGCAAAATTTGACATTATACTTTGGCAGGACACAGCAAGTTGTTGTGCTTATCTGTTGTTTAGGGCCCTGCTCTTTATATGTGATGAAATTTGCCTGCAGTCATGGCCCGGGGCTACGGCCGCCCTAGAGACAAAGAAAGACGGGCTGCCACCATCATGTTTAACCACCCCTGACACATCATCGCCCTTATTGTGCCTCTCAATCTGAACACACACAGACACACACACACACACACACACAGCAGCAGTACAGGGCAGCAGTGCTGGAGCACCATCTGTCAGCCTGGTGTCAAGTGGCCCTTGTCTCCAGTGATTATGAGAGCTCCTGCTGCCTCAGGTGGTCCATGGACCAGCTTGCCCATCTAGAAGGGCCAGGCCAGGCCATATGGTCTGTGTGGTGCACGAGGGTGCACCCAGGGGAGGCAGCTCCCTTCCCCTGCCACTGGATGGGACAGACAGCAGCCACAGCCCTTGCCTGTGACTGTGACTGTCTGCTGAAATGTCCCAGTCAGGGCTGAGATGATGCTGAAGGACCTGACAGACATCATTCAGAGTTTCTGAGGAAGCAGAGGACTGTGGGAGGTCGACCCGGTCAAAGTCCCCCTCCCACTGCTCTTATTTTACACATACGACAGAATTTTGGAAATGTACATTTATGGTGTTCAGGAAATTAATATGAAAGATCCTGGTTATTTAGGGTGGGGGAGAAAAAATCGATACAGCAAAGTATTGCAGTTTTTTTTTTGTTGCCAAATTATACCAAATTATGCCAAATTATGATAGTTGTAAATACAGATTTATGAAGATTCTTCCCTTAGTTTTTAAAAATCAAATATAATTTTAATATTTTAAAGCTTTCAACATTTCTCACCAAGCTGCTCATTGCCTTTTCCCCTATATTTTTTAAAGAATTATAACAAATTTGCTGTGGGTCCAAATGTTTGAATACTTGTGACCATCAACAGCACTTCTGCTGTTGATGGTCACATGGTCGGTGCAAGCCAAGAAGCCAAAAAAGATCATCACCCATCAACATGTATTTTCAAATAGAAACACAATGTATTTTTTTTTTTTTTTTTACATTTCTGTGATAAATTATTTTGTGTTGTAGTAAGAGTCAAAGCTGGAACTGCCAAGTACATCTTTTTTGTTGTTTGCTCACCCTGCTGCAGGATTACCATCATCATGAGCCAAAACATCAAATTGAAAAATCTCTTTTTCAGTATTTTTCATCCAACTGTGCATCATTATTTTGTCCACTTTTTTTGCGATTTTGTATTCTGATGTTTTAAAATATTTTTTCCTCTTTCAGTGCTGATTAAACCTTTTAAAACCTGGAGCAACATCACTTTATTCGTGCTGCTTTCAGACACCAATCAAAAGTGTCTTGATTCACATCATGGCAGCCCCTCCTTCTCCTCTGTGTGTTGTCTGTTGATCCCTGTCTGTCTCATCCTCATGTTTCTCTCCCCTCCTCTGTGTTCTGTGTGTGTGTGGGCGTGGCTTTTCTGTTGCAGGCAGTGCCAGGTGCAACTCATTACCACAATCAAGACCTGTCCTATAAAGACTCTGGTGTTCCATCCAGTCATCGCCAGGTTGTTATGTCAAACAGCATGTCCTGGCTTCTCCTGTGTACCTGTGTCACTGTCTGCTTGCCTGTTGCCTGCCTGTTGCTCCAGCCTGTACTGTGCTTGTGCCTGCTACATTGCCTGCCTGCCTGCCTGTGCTCTTGACTGACAATCACCTGTTCCTGCCGTGAGTTCCTCTTCATTTTGACACACTCTGGGTTGTGAGCCGATAGCGAGGTTTCGTGGGTCCACCATTCCACGTGGTTGACGCCCAATCAAAGAGACTTTGAACACTTGCCCCTGTTGGAGCCTGGGACACCTCATCACCCCTCCCCCCTTGCTTTTTCATCACTGTGTCACTAAAAATATTGTCTTAAATCTGCTTCTTGTGATCTGTGTCGTGGTCTTGGTTCCGGGAAAAGGCACTGAGCAATTTGGTAAGAAATGTTCCACAAATTGCAAGAAGATAAGATTTAGAGAGAAAATTTAGGAAAAAAAGTTTTTAAAAAGCTAGTAAATGTCTGTAAAAAAATGATAAAAGCTAGGAGAAAAAACTATATTTATAATTATCTATTTATAATCAATACGATCTTTACATAGTGCATATAAATTTGTGTTGCTGACTGATTGTCCTTTAACAAACTATTATCAATAAAACACCAAATATGTAGTTCTAGTAGCTACCAAATATTTATTGAATATAAACTTCCCAAACATGACAATATGATCTGAAATGCAGACAAAAAGCTGTGTGAGGGGAAAAAAATCTGTCATGGTTTCTTCCTTCAGTGTTTGAACTGGTGACAGCGGTGTTGTTGATGAGGGAAATGAGGTTTCACTGGGTGACAAATTACAAGGCTTGTCAGTGTGGCGGCTTTCAGACACATCATCTGTGATTTTCCTCTTCAGCACTCAGGCTCTACTTTCATAAGCACAGTCTTTCACTCCATCCCAAACTGTAATCAGAGCAGGCTTTCCATCGAAGTCGGCGAACTTCGGGGCCGAGGAACATGTACACACACACACACACACACACACACACACACACACACACACACAAAGAGAGAATTAGAGAAGGCTATACAGAGGGATAATACAGGACTGTAAATACTGCAGTTTGCATGTGAGTCAGTACAATTATGACTGTCAAGACTTGTACTTCACTTTTATAAATATCATTTAGCTAATCTGTTACATAAACTGGATGCCCTAAGGTATGTGGACAAACCGATGTTACACCCATTTGTAATGGCTGAGCATTCAATTCCAAAACCATGGGTACGACTAATTTGCTGCTATAACACTCTCTACTCTTCTGGTTTCAGGTTTTTCCACCAGATTTTAGAACCTATTGCACGGACTTCATCTGATTCAACAACAGGAGGCGGGTTTCCATCGAACCTCAAATTGTGCAGAATTGAAATCGCGAATATGAAGTAATAGGAACACATCAGTTTTGAAAAAAAGTTTTTACACTTGCATGAGGTGGTATTTCAGGTGATTCCAAAAAGGTGTATTTCAGCATGTTCTCACTCCAAACTTGTTACATGGTGACAGTTGGTAAGTGACCTTCTATGTCAACTTATGACGTTCTGGGATGCCGATATGGTGATCAACAAATGCACGTGGGTGAATGATGCAGCATGATCCTTATGTTCATACAACAGCATGGACTGTCACGATGATTGGGATTAGACACCAAAGTCACAGACGATTAGGTTTAGGCAAGAGAGGCACATGGTAAGGAGGAGAAAACACACACACACACACGCACACACGCACACACACACACACACAAACACAGGAAGCTAGACACAGACACTAGACACACATGAAAGTTGGTTGTTTGTGCAACCCATCCATCTCTCGGATGGATGGGTCTCCTATAAACACATTCATGCTCATACATTATGCTAATATGGCGAGAACACTTAAAACGCCATTGGTTAACATGGAAGTGACCGTCACTGACTGACCATGACCACGTGATAACTTTGGAGTGAGAAAACGTTGCATATTTTGCAAAACTGCAATGGAAACACTTTTTGGCCTTTTCTAGGTCACATGATGCTATGGCTATGTGCTTGTCAGTAGGAACTAGCTCCCTCTTGATGCTGCAGGAGCTACAAGAGGTGTTACTGCATCACATAACTCTTCAAAAGTTGAGCAGATCATCCTGAAGTTTTGAATCCACAATTCCTCTGTGAAATCGTGGACTATCACCTCCCACAAACCCCTCATATGTGGCCGCTCCCACAAAGAAGAGGCTCGCCTTTACATTATGGCTCCATAACACGCCTACGTGGCCTTTGATTGGTAATAATGACGGCTAGTGAGGTGCCTGCAATAGAAATAAAGCTGCTAATGTTTTGAACCTCCATCAACATGCTTCTTGGATTGCTATCACCAGAGGAGAAGTTGCAGAACATTCCTCAGTGGAAACATGGTCATCCTGCCATTGCGTTTTATCGACATTAAGAAGATATCACTTAAGTTTTGCAAAAAAATCTGTTATGGAAACCTAAGGGTCTTGCAAGGAGTTGAGGTCAATCAAGTTCATCCAAACTGGGAAACCTGACTGAGAAATTTGTCAGTTTATAGAAATGATTTACATTGCCTTTAAAATGACAAAGAGACATTTCATAAAACAAAACACAAGGCAATTATAAATTGTATGAAGAGAGAAAAATATTGGAGGAATCAAAAATAGCAACAGACTATGAAACACAATCAAAATGTCAGTATGTGGACAAAAGGGTGTCCTCATACTTCTGACCATATACTGCATGTGTGAAAGTTAAGAGGATAATAATAATAAATAATATGCAACACTTCTGAAAACAATAATTCCACATTCCTTTAAAAAATCAGTCACCACTATGGCAAATGTAAATACAAACAAGACAACATTAATAAAATTAAAAAAAAAATAAAAAGATTGATTATGTGAATCAGGCAGGTGCTTGCCCATCTTTAATCTTAACGAGAACTCTTTCCTGTTTATTCTTCAGTGTTTATTTCAGAGGAGGAAGGTCTCTGTCACTCATCTTTCTCCAGTTCCTCTCCTGAAGACTTCAAAAGGCAGAGACGTAGTGTGGCACTGAGGCTGGGAATACTATGTCCTTATTTCCCATCTTATCCTTGACAGTGCTTCTCTCTTCCCCCACTTGACTGTACTCTACTCTGTTCCATTTTCTCAGTTTTCTACTCTGCTGAACTCTGTTTTTGTTCATTGCCATTTACACTCCTCACAATTTCCCCTGTATTTTATTTTTAAAATGACTTTTCTCTGTTTGATTCTATTTTAAACATTAGAAATCACAAGTGAAATTCGTGTTTTTACCAATGAAGAATTAAAAACATATGCTGCTTTTTTTTTTTTTTGCATGTGAAATGGTATTCATGCGATAAACTCACAAGAGCTGTTCATGAGTTTATTGCTTGTGAAATGCAGTTTCACATGATACTATATGTGTCTTACATTTCAACTGTGAAATCTGAAATTCTATTTCTTTTTTTGATTTTAAATGTTCAGAGAATTGCATACATTCAGACATTCAGAGAGTTTTTCTTTTGCTGTTGATGACATAAAGTTATAATAGTACACTTTCAGTACAATTGAAAGTGTTTTTAACCAGTATTACATCTATACTCCTCTATTGTGTTTGGTTTTTTGACAAAAAAAATATTCATAAATAAAAATAAAGTAAAGACAGCAATACAAAGTTATGTGTGTGTGTGTGTGTGTGTGTGTGTGTGTGTGTGCGTGTATATATATATATATGCACACATATAAAGTTAAATTAAATTTAAAAAATAATTTTTAAAAATTATTAATGAAACTATAACCTGCTTTTATCAAACTATAGAACAGGGATATGTCGAATCACTTATTAAAAAAGTCTATAAAGCATTAACTGTTGGGAGAAACTTTTGAAATATTTTATGTCACTAAAATCTACAATAATGGTGGGTCAACATTTGGTTTGCTATTAGTTAATGTGTCTGATTGATCCCATGACGGACTGGTCATGTAAATGTCCAGACACAAAAATAAAATATTCACTCATTAATTAATTCAATCAGCAATACTAGAGTGTAGAAATACTCTTGTTACAAGTAAAAGTGTAATGGGTTTACCATGGACCCAAGAGCAAGACCACAAGAAAAGGGGGAAGGGGGGGAAATGAGTTTATTGCAGAGTTTTTGCAGGTGGATGAGGCAGGCAGACTGAAGTGAGGCTGAGGCTGGTGGTGAGGGGCTGCAGATGAAGTGGAGTCGCCGAAGTTTGGAGGAGATAGGCACTGAAAATGGAGATGCCAGTGAATTTGTCATGAACCAAAAAACACTTGAGAATCCCACTGGAAGAATGTTAACTAAAAACAACACCAGAGATGAGTCAACAGTATCACTATGAGAGCAGAAACAAGGTTTTTAAGCTGCACTTGATGAGTATAACATGAGCTACAGGTGTGCATGCAGAGCTGCAGCAGCAGGAAGCCACGCCGTGCTTCTGACAGCACACACTAACAGAGCAGCAGAAAACAGCCAAAACATATGATAAAACACAAACAAAAACAGATGAAAAAACACACAAACTCCATATTATCACAAAATGTCCAACATTCAAACACTTGCAAGTAAAAGTACATACATATTAGCATCAAAATATACTGAAAGCACTAAAAAAATACATACACTCATTAGGTAAAAAGGCCTGTGTCAAAATCATTATGTTGGATTGTAATTATCATTGTAGTTAGTGTTTCATCATGTGTTCATAACTAATAGCTAAGAGTGGAGTTCAGTTAAATCATTTTATAAACTGCTGGGTAGTGTACCCTAAAGTAATGATTCACAATGTATACATTTATTCATATTTTGTATAAATAATCTAAATTTGTCAACTAACTGAACTGAAAATGCGACCCAATTTTATTGTTTTTAATAGAGGTAATAAATCCGAGCCGACTCATTTGATGAGTTTAGAATGAAAATGGGCTGGTCTAGGTGAACACTATATTTTGAGTATTTCCAGCACTTTACCTCGCCTTCACACAGCCTTTTCCTTTGGCATTACATTTTTTATCAGCTGCCCGTCAGCTGTTTGGGTCAGAAAGTGCTGTTAGCAGCTGTTATGCAATCTGACTGAAAAGAAAATTTTACATTGAAAACTCTCAATACAGCATCCTTGGACAATAATATTGTGTTATTCGGGTAGGCTAAAGCACATCTTAATATCAGCCCCTCTTTACAGCATGGTGTCATAATGCTGAGCTGTCGGCTGTTTCAGCAAACCAGGAGCATGCCAGCTACTGTATGTAATGCACTGATCAGACATAAGCATCTCATGCAGCACCATTCCAAAAATCTACTAAAACTATCACTTTAAAATACTGTTTGGGCTGCATATCCATGTTTAAAAAGATCTCCTTCAGACGCGTCACACAGCTTGAAGACCTGGTCCTCTGCTCCACCCTGTGCAGCTGGATCTTCTTCAGGTCGGTAGCTACTCCTCATACCTCCTCAGTATCTACACAGGAGTCCCCCAAGGATGTGTCCTGGACCCCCTGCTGTACTCCTCGTACACGGTGTGACCATGTCTGACTTCACCACTATCATCTGGTTTGGTTATTACACAGTGAAGGTGGGCCTGACTCACCTGGCGAACAGGTAGAATAACCTCTGTGAATGTTATGAAAACTGCAGAGGAGGATATCTTCAGATAGCTAGGTGTCTATATCACAGAGGATTCTTGGTCCTCTCACATCAGCACTTTAGCACCTTTAGGGGCAGCCTGAAGTTCTTCAGGCATCTGAAGTGGTAGAAATGCCAAAGTCTTTCTATGTCTGCACAGGCTGTATCACTGCCTGCGCTGTAAAATCGGACAAGTTGATCTTATTTCATTTTTCTTTTTTAGATTACAAACATAGTTTTTGTGGGACATTTTTCTCTAGCTTTAAAAAAATCATTCAAAACCTACTAATTTCTTGCAAACTGCAGAATTTCTTGCCAAGTTGCTCATTGCCTTCTTCCCCAATGTTTTCAAAAGAAAGCAAACCACTTTGCACAGATTTGGAAGATTTGAATACTTGTGAAGCTGTCTGAATGCAGCATAAGAAAAGTGATCTCAATCCAGGTTTCAATGGATTAAGTAAAAGTACACGTTGATGTTCAAAATGTACTGCTTGAAAAGAAAAAATACTCGTTATGTAGAATGACCCATTTTAGATATGATATTATTAGATTCTTATTATTGATGAATTTATGTGAAAGCATCATTTTAACAATGCAGTTGGTAGACGTGGAGCTGATTTCATCTGGGTATCTAGTGTAATCTATGTTTATTCATCATAATTTATAATTTTATTTGAATTTTCTATCAATATCTGCAAAGTAGTCATTTATATTAATGAAATTTAGCGTGGGAAATTAATAATAGCATAAACTGGACATACTCAAGTAAAATATTTGTATTTCGATATCATCCTTAAGCACAATACGTGAGTAATTATACTTAGTTACATTCCACAGCTAAGTTTTCAGTTTAATTTTATTTTAAAGTTTGATATCAAAAATCCCAATTTGCCTGAAAAAACTTTTTTTTTAGAAACTTGGTAAAAAAAAATTGAAGTATCTTGTCATTACAGTATTGTGTCTTACGGCCTTCCTTCACTCCTGCTCTGCAAAGTCTCTCTGTTTTTGTGCAGCATTTTATAAGAAGATAATGTTGAGAACATCTCAGTCCAAAAGCTTATTGATGACTACTAATGTAAACAGTGAGTTCATCACAGCAGGGCCGTAGCTACGGGTTCAATGATAAGGGGGGAGGGGACTAAATCTGCCAGTGCTGAGTCAGTCATTAATATCCACATGTTTGTGACATGCAGCCTGAAGCAAATTGTACGACAGAAACAATATCTATCACAGACTCATATCCAAAATACAAATAAATAGATACAATATATAATTCTAATATCATATATATGAACAGAAATATCAAATATACCAGCAGCAGTCCAGTGGGTGTTTTTTTAACCGGCAGATATCTATCTATCTATCTATCTATCTATCTATCTATCTATCTATCTTTTGATGACTCAAATTTTAGTAGTGGTTAGTAATTCCAATAGTTGACATTAACAATGTATTGACTAGAGCTGAAAAACAGTCAAATGTATATTTATTTCTGTTAACAGTGATGGAATGTGTATAAAGTGTATTATTCAAGTATGTAACAAATAAAAGATTATTATATCAAGGGCTTTTAAAAAATTATTATTACACCTTTTCTTATTTGTAGAAGAAGTAGGGGTAGGGGGAAATCCATGCATTGTACTGAATTATATTTGTTTGGCAATATCATATTGTCAAAGGGATGCCAGGTATTTACTTAGATAAATAGATAAATTATTAAAATTATTAAATCCAAATACAAATTAAAGTCTTGGTAGATAATATAATTGGTTGTTTTTTTAGTCCAATACATACATGTTGCTGCAATAAAAGTGACTGAAATGTTATAAATAGGCTGAAAGCTTAATCTTAAAAGAGGTGTTGAGAAAGTTTTCCTTTGGGGACATAATATACAGCTCAGAAAAAGGTAATAAATCATATTATGCCACAATCTTTGAAGCACATTGAAATATTGCTTCTTTTGTGAAATATTTTACTTACGTTATTTTATGCAATTCTATTTCGTCTACTTGCAAGTGACTTTTTGGAGCATGGCACAAGAATGTCACTATACACATTGTGCTTTGTGTGACTGTGTATATGACAAATAAACGTAATATCTTTACACTGAGCCACATTATTTATTTCATTTTTGTCATTGCAATACTCAGCATTTTGCAATATGTTTAAAATTGCAATACCATTGTATGGTGACTTATGTATTGTGATAATGTCAAATCTACTAAAATGGTATTTCCCACCCCTATATATAGATAGTTATAAAACATTTGGGTCTATCAATCCATCCATCTATCTATCTATCTATCTATCTATCTATCTATCTATCTATCTATCTAGGAATACATATTGGAACCCACAGAGTTCATCTTTTTATAGCTGCACCATGGACATATTCTAGAAGCCCACATTTCTTTTGATAACCTAATTCTTGTGTTTTATAACACACATCCCAACATGTCTCAAAAAAGAAACTGTTTCCTGATGGAGGTGGTTATAAGCTTAAAGGTAGACTATTCCTTTTTTTTTTAAAAAAAAAAAGAAGACTCTACAGATAAAGCCTGCTGGAGGCTCAAGGTGTCCTGTCTGCTGCTGCTGCCGAGTGTTTACAGCGTGAGTAGGTTGCTAACACAAGAGGGCGTGTTGGTGTGTGTCAGAGCTGCTCCTTCGGGTCCTGGCCTGTCACTGCTCTGATTTAGAGCTCTCACCATCAGCCGTTCTCTGCTGGAAAAAAAAAAGAAAAAAGGAATGCTTTGCTGATATTTTTCGTTATAGGTTTAAGGATTACGCGTTCCTCCAGGCTTTCAGATAATTCTCCAAAACATGATTCAGCTGTTTCTTTTCAAGGTGATCATTTAAACGTGCTCTCAAGAACGCTGTTTACTGAGTTTCTGACAAGTTAACTGTGAGGATACACGGGTTTTATCTGACAGAAACACAGGGCACCATTTATCCATACCTGTTTTACGCGTAGACAAATGCGCGCCTTTGTTAGTTTGGCGCAATATTTTACGCCATGTCTCAAGACTGCAACTGTGTCAAATATAAGTCATGTCTTGTTCAAAATATGCCTGAGATTTTTTTTTCTTCATTTTGTGGCCCTCTGTATGTCGAGGTCAATTTAAAAGTTAAACGTATGATGGAGTGTGTGTCCCTTTATGGCAAACACTCAGCTGACCATGTAAACAAGATCCCACTCAGCCCCAACAACACACTAAAAATAAGAGATAAAATTAACAGAGAAAAGAGCAAAGCAAAAAAACAAACAAAAAAAAAAACAAATGATATGCAGCAATAAGTGTGCCAGCGTGTGTGTGTGTGTGTGTGTGTGTGTGTGTGTGAGCGAGAGAGAGTGCGTGATGTGTGTGTGTGTGTGTGTGTGTGTGTGTGTGTGTGTGTGTGTGTGGTTAGTGCCGGTCAGGGTCTGCAGAGCCAATCAGCTGCTCATTCAGATGACGTGCTGCTGTCCTACGTCAGCCCCCGCCGCTTGTCAGAGCTCCACACACACCGGCAACAAACACATACACACACACTCCCTCTCCGAGCCGGACAGCACAGCCCCTGGCCCGGCAGCCCCGGCAGCGGAGGACACATCCAGGCTTCCAGGCGCCGCAGCCCGCTGTGACAGTGGACCTAACATCGCCTTACTTTGTGGACATGGGAGACATGGGGGATCCGCCGAAAAGTAAGACACTTGGGATGCGATACTGGAACTAAAACTATGACAAGTTGAGAGTTGATTTTGTTTTTTTGTTTTTTTGTTGTTTTTTTTTTTTTTTTGCGGTGCCTGAAGACACAAGTGGCCTGTTGAAATATTTGCTGTCGTAAAATACTAAATTGTGGAGTTACTGAGGCTTTGAATCAGCGAGTTACACGCACACTTTTTTTCAGACTATCAAAAAATAAAAAATAAATAGAAACATGTAAAAAATCTTATATTAATTATAACAATCACAAAAACAAAACAACAATAAAACAGTAAAATTAATAATAATATCAATAACTATATAAAGACCATTATTATGAGTGTGTGTGTGATGTGTCCTGCTCGTGCTGCTCTTCCAGAGAAGCGGCTGGTGTCTCTGTGCGTGGGCTGCGGGAACCAAATCCACGACCAATACATCCTGCGGGTCTCCCCGGACCTGGAGTGGCACGCCGCCTGTCTCAAATGTGCCGAGTGCAGCCAGTACCTGGACGAGTCCTGCACGTGCTTCGTCCGGGACGGAAAGACTTACTGTAAACGGGACTACATCAGGTAGGACGGCCGGGACGGGACGGGACTTGACAGGACGACCCCTCTTCACAACCACAAGAGCTGGACGGCGATGTGGATTATTATTATTATTATTAAAAATATATTTTAAAATATCTAATTGGTAATGTTCGGACTAACTGAAATGGCATGGAGCCCTCGCTTGATTTTGTTAAAATGATTTTTTTTACATTACAATAGGCTAATCATTTTTACTGCTACAACAACTTGTTGTGGATCGTGCGTCCTAACCAGAAATGTCAGCGTTTCATTCACTTTTGTTGACATTAAAACCACTGTACATCAGCTCCAAATAAGTATTATTTAGTCATCAGTTATTCCTATCAGACTGCAACATCCCACACGAGCTACATTGTGATGGACCCGAGGAAAACCGTAAAAATATCACTGAGCTATTTTTATTATACAGGCTGTATATTACTCACTGATTTGGTGCTATTATACATAAACAATTCGTCGACTACAACTCAAGCTGGCCTTCATTTATTGTTTAATAATCACCAAATGACTGTTACAGATATGAGTCACACTCAAAAGTTCATTATCTCGAGGCATATCGTAAACACACTTTCATGTCACTAATACTAACAATATAATAGTAATAATAATAATAATAATAATAATAATAATAATGTTTTACAAATACTATAAATGATGCATACATGTCTTATATCTTATAAAAGCGGCAAACACATCATCATCATTATTATTATTATTATTATTATTATTATTATTATTATTATTATTATTATTATTATTATTATCATTACAAATAATCGATGGCGTTATTTCTGTCATTTTGTATATATTATAAGTGCATGCAGTCACACTGATCGGACCGTGTGTGTGTGTGTGTGTGTGTGTGTGTGTCCCGCAGGTTGTACGGGATTAAATGCGCAAAATGCAACATCGGCTTCAGCAAGAACGATTTCGTGATGAGGGCCCGCTCCAAAGTCTACCACATCGAGTGTTTCCGCTGCGTGGCCTGCAGCCGACAGCTCATCCCGGGGGACGAGTTCGCGCTGCGGGAGGACGGGCTCTTTTGCCGGGCAGACCACGACGTAGTGGAGCGGGCCAGTCTGGGTCCCGGGGACCCGCTCAGCCCACTGCACCCCGCCAGACCACTGCAGATGGCAGGTAAAGTCCCGGGGAGTTGGGGGACAGACAGGACTTGATGACTGTAGTGTGTAACTGCTGGGGGACATACGCTTCTCGCAGCTGGCTGACTCGCTGCCTTTTTTCTGAAGTTCCAAAGTCTCTTTGCGTCAGTGGATTTTGCTCAGGTGTAAAAAATAAACGGATTCTCCGAGTTGACTCTCCATGGCAGTGTTCTGTTCCATATTGGGTGAACAGCATCTCTTGTATTTCCACATGAGCTGTGTGCGCACGCTGTCAGAGCGCAATGTCAGAGTGATTTACTGTCCAGGTTTGATCTCTGTTTTAATGCAGCTAAATGTCACGCAGTCACGGGGAGGCTGCTCCCTGTGCCATAACTAACAAGTGAAGCTTCTCTACGTCCGCATTTGACTCTTTAATGTTGGACTGCTGGACGTGTTTTGTCTTTTACATTTCCTTTCCCGCATACCACCGAGGCCAGGCTCGGCAGATTAGATACAGTGTCAGAAATACACCAAGTTATCACTGCTTGAGGAGGAGGAGGAGGGCGGAACGCGGCTGTGGGTCCGGGATGCGTTAAGGCTGTGCGCCGCTCTGCGTTTCTGGAAAGGGTTTGAGGTTTTCTCAAAAAAAAAGCGCCTTGGCTTTGTAACGGATGTTTTGACCTTGGATCAGATGAGTCAATCAGAGCTGCTACATTTAAACCGCATATGCAGTGAAGCCTGGAGCTCCTGAGCCCCTAAATACGGTTATATTTAGAGGCAGTTTGCCACAGGACTATTTATCGAGGTTATTAGACGCAAAGTTGCGCATCATGTGTTGCAGGAACATTAGACGGACAAAATACTTGATAAAAGTCATACCCCGCTGTTTTGTCACCATGTCTCGCCTGCCTCTGAGACAGATAAATTAATTGTGTCTTCCTCTGGGCTGTCTCCCCCGTCCTTTCCCAACAGCAGAACCAATCTCGGCCCGGCAGCCCGCGCTGCGGCCTCACGTCCACAAACAGCCGGAGAAGACCACCCGGGTCCGGACGGTGCTAAACGAGAAGCAGCTGCACACGCTGCGGACTTGCTACAACGCCAACCCGAGGCCTGACGCCCTCATGAAGGAGCAGCTGGTGGAGATGACCGGCCTCAGCCCGCGGGTCATCCGGGTCTGGTTCCAGAACAAGCGGTGCAAGGACAAGAAAAGGAGCCTGCTGATGAAGCAGCTGCAGCAGCAGCAACCCAACGACAAGACGGTAAGAGGACAAAGCTGGATAAGTTTTCAGACTGGAATATGCACAGAACAGAGATGTTTTTAGAGTTTATGTAGGCCTGTTCTACTGTTTGCCCCAAGCTGGAGCTTAAATTTTGCAGCCCTGGCTGCTTTTACATCAGAGACACTCAAATTGCAGTCCCTGGGTCACATCGGGCCCCCAATATGGTGCCGGAAGCCCCAACCATTTACTTATTCAGGATAAAAATAAAGTGATGCACACTGTGAACTGCTTTTGTACTTCGGTGCCAGAGTGTTTAAAACAGCATCAAAACAGGGCTTGACTATATAAAACAAGTGTTAATGGAGGATCCCCACAACAGAGCCCCCAATATCCTAAAATACTAGGGCCATCATAAAATCCAAGAAACACCCTGAAATCCAAGAAATATCCTGATATCCAAAAACGCCCTGGAATCCTTGAGATTTCCTAAAATACTAGAAACGTCCCAAAATGCCAGAAATGTCCTAAAATTCAAGAAAATCCTAGAAACATTCTAAAATCCTAGAAACGCCCTAAAATCCTAGAAAACCCTTAAACACTGATATTTCCTAAAATCATGCACTTGGCTGCTGCGACTGGCCCTTGGCCTCCTGTCATTTTACAAAAGTGGCCCCCAAGCAAGGCAGTATCCTTTACATCCTTAATGATGATGTTTACCCCAGGAGTACATTTAAGGTAGCCTCTATTTAAGCATGATGACCAATAAACTAAAGTCAGTTTTATTCATAAAGTGATGTTATAATGGCCCTAAGCTGCATGTTTTGGGATGTGTGCGTAAAGCGATTGAGGATAAGGCCTCGGGCTGCTGTAAGAGCTCAGAGTCATGCACCAGCTCACATGGGCCACTGAGGTCATAGACAAAAAGCTCACACACACACAAACACATTCATCTGTTTATTTGTTTGCTTGCTTATTGATTGTTCTGCTGATTGACTGGTGGATTCATTTCAGACCCCCCCCCCCCCAACAAACACACACACACACACACACACACACACACACACACACACACACACAGCCCATCTGTGGAAGCTGTGTAGAGGAGTGGGTGCTGACCACCGCCTCTTTTCTCTCAGAACATCCAGGGAATGACGGGCACCCCGATGGTGGCGGCCAGTCCGGAGCGGCACGACGGCGGCATCCAGGCCAACCCGGTGGAGGTGCAGAGCTACCAGCCGCCCTGGAAGGTCCTCAGCGACTTCGCCCTGCAGAGCGACATCGACCAGCCGGCCTTCCAACAACTGGTGCGTCCCTTTTTTCCTTCACTAAAAGCTCTCATGCTTGAAAGTATTTATTTAGTTGCAATATTCAGTTTCAGATCTGAGCTCATGCATGCAGAAAAGTGCAATCTTGTCTACGGAAAGGGTGTTTAAAATTACAATTTGACCATACAAATATGTGCATGTTGGGATGTTGGGGTCTAGACCACGATGGAACACTAAATTCCTGCATCGAAACCAATATACAAAATTATTTTAGTTGACAGTCCTCAAATTCTCATATTGAGTTTAGCTCCATGTCGTCTGATCTTTTTCTCAAACTCGGGATTTTTCCGTGAAGATGCGCAACACAGGGTGGTTTCATGTTGATGTTTCCTAGTTTTGCAACATTTTAAGCTCAGTTTTCACCTTAAAGCAATAAGAAGAGTTTTTTTATTTATTATAATTTCATTTTTTTTTTTATCAGAACAGAATAACAAGAGCAGCTGGTTTTAATGAAGCTGTTAACGCCGGGCCAGGTTTTGCTTTTTAAGCGGCCTCAGTCTATTCAGAAGCTTCCACACGTGTCAGTCATCTCTGCGTGTTTCTATTAAATATTAGATAAAGGAAGGCCTTTTAAGGATTTTAAGGATTCTCTTGATTAAAAAAATAAAATAAAATACACCTGTCCCGTCAGGGATGCCCCTGGTGTGTTTTACGCACAAACACGGGACCAAGGATGAATTTTAAACCTTTGAAGATACATTTATTTTTATAGTTTCATTTCTGTTGGAGTGACGCATCACAGATAGCGTGAGTCAATCTCCTGAAATCTGCTAAAATGAGCCCCATTAGTGCATTATTAAAGCAAGAACCGGGATGATCTCAGACACGAATAAATACATATTGCTTGAAATAAGACATTGCCCTCAACAGATCCTGGGGCTCACATAATTTCATGGTCAGCAGATAGTGTTGTTTTATTTATTTACCTTTTATTTAATTCCATATACATCACTTGTATGCTTAAACGTTCTTTAGAGGTTTGAATGTGAGTTTTAGACTAAAAAAAACAGACTGTAAAATCCGCACCTTTTGTCGTCTGTGTGTGCGTGCTTATCCAAACTTTCTGAATGTGAGTTTTTTCAGACTTTCAGACTTTTCCTTAATTATTATTATGTTTTGTTATTATTATGCAGAAGCTTTGATGAAAAATAGATCTTCCATCAGAGCGAACACCAAAAATTGTTTTGGGGGCTAAAGTAGATAACAGTCCCGTTGCAGTGTGGTGCAAATCCACCGACAATTAATTAGGCTAAAAACAAAAATCATTTTCAATCAAACTGATGGTCACTGTGATGAATTAGGCCTAAAGTCAAACCATTGGCAAATTCATTGTCGTTGATAAATATACCGAGATAAATGAGCAGCAATAAGTACACTGTAAAACCTGACAAGCTGACTTTACTTAAAAAAAGAACACCAATGGCATTAAAAATGTAAGTAAATGTAACTGTTCATCTTAATTGATGTGTACTTTACATTTAACCGTTAAATTAGCTTAAAATTTAGATCATTTTACTCATTTTTTAAAGTTGTTGCAACTTAAAAATGACAACTACATTGCTCTTTTTCAGTGTTAGCAACTTCAACAAACCAAGTCCGTCTGATTTAAAATGATCATGCAAAGAGGATTTTGCTGATATGATGAAGTTTGGAGATCTGCAAGTTCTGTTTGCTTAACATGTTTAAGAAAATACTAACGTGATTGATTAGTTTGCAACCAGCAGAATACATATATATATATATATATATAGCACAGTGAACTTGGTTTACTGAAGTTGCTAAAACTTAGAAAGATTTATTTAATGACATTTTTCACTTTTATGTTGCACAACTTCACAGAATTAAGTAAATAAAATTTTACTTAAATTAGGAAATTTAACAATTGAATATAAAGTAAACCAAAATTAAGAATAATTAGATTTAATTACATCTTTAAAGGCAAATGGTTTCCTAGATATATATTTTTAAATTAACATCAAACTGTCAGACTTTATGATGATAAATCACAGCAAACTTGGTTTACTAATATTACTTTGAACGGTTGATTTAATGAAACTTGACATTTTTAAGTTGCAACAACTTCACAAAAATTAAGTAAATACAACTATATTTTACCACTAGATATAAAGTAATGATAAATTCAGACTACTATTTGTTATATTTAGGCGGCTACTTATGTTTTTCTAGGCAATCAGTTTCCCAGATTTAAAGGAAAATCAACTTTTCATATTTTACAGTGTTGTGAATGGACTCTAACATGCATGTTTCCTTATTATCTGACAGCTTTTGTGCCTCTATACATTTTAAATACACCACACACCCCTGTGGTGTATCCAGATGTTTTCTGACCGCTGCCTGATGTGTACCTGCAGGTCAGTTTCTCGGAGGGGGGACCGGGTTCGAACTCGACGGGCAGCGAGGTAGCGTCCATGTCGTCTCAGCTTCCAGACACGCCGAACAGCATGGTATCCAGCCCCATCGAAGCCTGAGCAGCCGCCGCGTGGACGGACTTGAACTGGACACACAGCCGCCCCCTCCTTCCCCCTCCCCTCCAATTCACCCCCCTCCACGACTGCACCAAACAACCCCCCTGGTTGTATTTTGACACTGTGAAGACAATCATGGGATATTACCACAGCCACACACTCTAATGTCCATCCAGAAGAGACAGACGGATGCGTCATCATGGCCCGGTGCTGCACGTTGCTCACACGCCTGGTTACAGTTGCCAAAACGAGAAGACATGACTCCATCCATCCATGGGACCTCCGAGGAGGAGACTCATCTAAAATCCTAGACTTGCGAAATGCTGTGCGCTACTCTAAATAGAAAACTGGTGTTTTTCTTTCTTTTTTTCTTTTTTAATAATTCGATCCACGCACTTCGTCAGATAATAGACCATGGGATGGGAACAGCACTGCTTTTCTTCATTTTTTTTTAACTACACGATCTCCTCCGTGACCCGAAAGCATTTGCAACAAGGTATACCTCTATTTTGCCACAAGCTTCGTGGGACATTTGTGTGAATCAGTGTCCGTCCAAGATGACTTTTTTTTTCTTTCCCAAAGATGTGTATAATTAATCATAAGTTAAAAAAGACCGTTAGCTCTGGAAGAAAATGTTTCGTTTGTTCCCGTGCAACAAAAAAATTATTTATTATTTATTGTCGACAAATTTGCCACCTTTTGTGTAACTTTCTTAACTGAAGTAAAAAGAAACAAAAACGACTGGAGTTTGGTCTGTCGGGTTTCTATTATAATTTAATGTTTGTTTGTTTTTTTAATTACAAAATAGAAGGCTTAGAGTTTTGGTTTTTTCTCTCCTCTTTGTGAGCATTCACACACGAGGCGGAACATCAGCTCTATTAAATGGCTTGATGGATATGCTGCTGTGGGTAATTGGGTGTCATGTTGGTGCAGATGCTGTCTCAGTTTACCTGCTGGCTGCCGAGCTGCTTTAAACTCCACTGCAAAATCATCTCCATCTTAAAAAAAAACAAACAAAAAAACTGTGGATTTCTGAAAATCTTGTTTTATTGAAACAAAGTGATCAAATGTGACAGGGGAATTCGATTATTTGACATGGATTCACCCCCTTTCATTTTCTTTCAATTTTTCTTCTGGATTCATTATCTTGATTTGCCATCATCTGTCCTCATGTTTACAGGAAAGATAAACAATTTTAGAATATTCCAACACAATAGAAACTGCTCTGGGAACAGTGTAATAATGTCAGAATAATGGAAATAATTCTTTTATTTTATTTTATTTATTTTAAATTTTAAGAATAATCTGCAAAGGAATTACAGAAATTTCTGATCTGCATCAAACATCAGATTCAGAAATATATAGAAAGATTAAGCAAAATTGGAAGCAGCGGGTAATGTAGTCTGAGTTTAGAATTTAAGTGTCTGACCTCTCAATAATATCTGTTATGTTGCTGCGATATAGATTTTTATATCAAAGTGTTGTCGGAAGATACTGTTTATATTCTGTAACTATAAAACAGCATATCTGGTGAAGAATATCTGATGATGAACAGATTTGAGAAACTAATCTTTATGTTCAGCTTTATGTTTTTTAAAGCTGATTGTTGTGTTAAGATCTATGAACTGCATCTAGCTCAGGTACTTCAGATTTCACTTCTAAAATGAAAAGGCACTACCTGATCAGGTAATGTTTAAATATGTGTCCAAAAGCAGGTTGTTTTTACCTTGTTTGTGTATGTGACTGTGTTCTCCAACACATTTCTAAGATTTAAAGTGTCTAAGCCTTCCGCTTCTGTCATTAGTTCAATGCAGATACCAAAACACTCTCTGCAAGTTTGAGATCACTCCTTGAAATATGGAAAAAAAGATTTTATATGTGGAGAGACAGGAGCTGCTGATTTCATTCTGCCAGTACATCACTTTCACTGTTGCTCTGCTTGATGCGGCTTCATTTTTCCAATAGTGCACCCATAGTCTCCCTCCTGTCCTGCAGCTCTCTGCGCTGCAACACATCTGCAGCCTCAACTAAGCTACATGTCACACTGACTCATCAGGAATTCAGTTTATAACTGACTGAACTTTTTGATTACTTGATAAGTTGATTTATTGAGAAAAAAAAAAAGTCAAATTGTGTCACCAGGATCCGTTAGCAGGTGAATACACTTGTGAGGGGAATCTTATAATCTGGCACATATTTAAGACCAAATTATACGCATGAATAATTAAAGATATTTCTAACATTATAAATACAAATAATTTTAAAAAAGGCTTACTTACGAATACAAGGCAGTACAAATTGCCCACAGATGTTATATTTGTTTAAATGAATCAGCTAAGACAGGGCACTGAGCATACCATTTTACCAGAATTTCTTTCCTTTCAGGAATTGAACATAGCCCGTGAAAGCAGGAAACAAGCTGATTTGTCATTTGTCTTAACTCAAACTGATAAGAAAATACTAATGCCATTGCGTGGCAGAAAAATAAGCCAGCTAAAAATAGATTTTAATGATTTTAATGTCTGTAAATGTACGTTTTTTTCAATCAGCAGCTAGGACAAACGAAAGGTTTACCTAAAATTAGTGACTGAGAAAAAGCTGACACACTGCTGTTCTTTTTGGGACTTTAAGAGAAGGAGGGGTCAGTAAGGTCACAGAAGCCCAATGGGAGAACAACGGAGGACAAGCTAACAGACAGCAGAGCCTTTTCAAAGTCAAACATGACGACGCAACAGTCATTTTTTGCCGTCTACTCAGTGTGACTGCATGGTGACGGAAACGATGGCTCAAACTGGAAATATGTTTGAATCCATTTTGAGTCTGACTTAAAAACTGCCTCACTTCTTCTGGAACAGTGTTCCATCCTCTTAAAATCTCCTATGGTCAGTGTGATCGCCTGCATGTTTGTTAAAGCAAAATGTTCAACTGTGACTGAAACCAAGTTGGCAAATTCCCACTGGTCTGCATGTGTTAATAAAGCTTTGCATTGTAGGTGTTTTATATTAGTAGACAACAGAAGGAGAAGAACTTTGCAGGTTTCCATTAACCCTCACTCTTAAAGTTTTCGGAGCAGGTGCAAAACAAGATGGTGTCATCTTTTTAAACAAAGGAAGCAGTAAAAAAAGTCATTCTTTTATGTTCTTTTAATACAGCGTAAGCTCAGAAAATAGAATGAAATAATGACTAAACACTACAGGCATTACCATTAATTACTACCATTAATCCTTAATTTGCGCAAACTGAAACTGCGAATATGAAACATGTCGATTTTGAAAAAGCTCCCATTTACCGCAAAAAAGTTTTTAAGCTCTCATGAGGTGGTATTTCAGCGGATTCAAAAAAGCCATCATGGAATGCAATGGAGACACTGATACAGATGATATAATACAAAGAGTCGCATTCTAACAAACGTGGCGCAGTATGTATGGACGGAGGAAGAGACAGATCTTTGGGCATGATGCTGCAGGAGCTACAAGAGGTGTTATTGCATCGCATAACTCTTCAAAAATTGAGTTGATCATCTGGAATTTTTGAATCCACAATTCCTCTGTGAAATCATGGACAATCACCAGAAATCCCTCAAACGTGGCCGCTCCCATGTATAAGGGGCTCGCCTTTCCATTATGGCTCCATAACACACTTGGCCTTGGATTGTAAATACTGTTGGCTAGTGTGGTGGCTGCAATAGAAATAAACCTGCTTATGTTTTGAACATCCATCACCTTGCTTCTTGGAGTCGTGAGAAAGAGAAGTCGCAGAACATTATTCAATGGAAACGCAGCCATCTCGAAATTGTTTTTTATCAACATTTTGGCTGAAAGTGTGCCTCGGGAGATAGAACAGTTATCTGCCAATCTGAGGGTTGGTGCTTCAGTCTCTGGCAGTTGCAGTCTACATGTCAAAGTGTCCTTGGGATAGAAAATGCTGATCCCTGGATTGTGAATGCATGTGAAAATGATGAGCAGGTGGCACCTTGTATAATAGCTTTGGCCACCAGTGTGTGAATGTGCGTGAATGGGTGAATGCTGCTTGTGTTCTAAAGGTTTCAGCGGTCTTTAAGACCATAAAAACTCTAAAAATGCAGTCCATTTACTGTACATGTCTTGCAAAACAATGCAATAATAGCATTACAGGGACTTTAATGAACAATATATGGATAAAGGATACAAGCTTTAAGAAGGTTTAAACAAATCAAATTCAAAAAGGTGTCATTGATTGGAAGTAAGAGTTAGTTAGTATGATATTGAGAGTAAATGTTTGTGGAAGATTTGTTTCCAGCTGTGAAGGCAGATGAAATGTCATGTTGAAATTTTCTATGTGACCATGAATGGAGGCACTCAGTGATATCAGCAGTAGTACTGCCAGTAGTCTTGGTGTGATTTGCACTGCAGCTAATGATTCAAGTTAGTGATAGAGTTTCCTCTGACTCACAGTCTTCAGTCTGTCCTTTCATCAGCTTTTAAAACATATCTCAACAAGGACATTTTTTCCACTTTTTCAGTTTGGCTTGTATATACTGTATACTCAGAGGAGTCTTGTGTACATCATTTACCAGGAGGTAATGGCACACTATGAAAACTCACTATGTGGCAACAGTCTTCCATCCCTGTCGTTGAGCGTCTGTGTAAGATTTCTAATTGTTTTTTATAGTTGCTGATTTAACCCTTTGAGACTCCTTTCACAAGTATTTATACCTTTGACCCTGTGCAAATTGGTGCAATTTCTATCAAAACCACATGAAAAAGGCAGTGAGCAATCTGACAAGAAATATTCTACATATTGCAAGAAATTAGTAGAATTAGAAATGATTTTCTTTTTAAAAAGGCTAGGAAAAGAATCTAGGGAAATAAAAGAAAAAAACAGGGTAGAATATTTTTAGAATTAATTATGTTACAAAATTAATATAATTTGTAAGCACCTTGTTAATGTTGTCTTTGCTTTTTTTTTTTTTTTTTTTTAAAAGTTAATTTTCTTGTGCTTTTTACTCATTTCTTTCTACTTTTGGGGTCATTTCTTCTTCCATTGCTCATTGGCTTCTGCCCAAGTTTTTTTTTTTTTTTTTAAAGAAAATCAGCCAAAGGTTTCATAGGCTTATTGGATTAAAAATGACTGCCTCAAAGGAAGGACTTCTTGTCCTGTAAGTCATTTGTAAACCTCAATGAGATGACATTTCCCGAACCCAAGTCTTTTTTGCATCTAAAACTTAATGTAAACGAATTCTAAATGGACTCCATATAAACTGTAGACAATATACAGCATGGAGGCTGTTGTGGATGACAGCTGCTGCTGAGAATAAAGACATTTAGCTTTCCTCTGCTTTTGGAAATTATTGTTACAATTGGAGAAAAATGTATCCTTGGGGTGCATGTTTTTACTGGCTGGAAAGTGTAGAGTGAGAGTGAAACAGACAAGAAAAGCATCCTATGTGGGGATTTACTATGCTCTAAGGCCAAATCACCAACTTTTTGCAGCACGTATTGTATGACCTGAATCCAAATCATCACATAACATCATCAATCTATTAAAAAATGGAAAACCTTTTGAGCCAGAATAAACACATTTGCAAGAAAATATTTTAGAGCCTTCTGGAGGAAACAAGAGAGCTCAGGACGAGTTGAGAGTGAGCGAGGACACAGGGCTTTATCCTCGTACGAGTGTACTGCCTCTGGCATTTTTGCTACATTGAGGAAAAATGCCACACACTACGACCGTCTGTCTGGTATTTCCATGTCTGGCTGTCCGCACAGATACAGTAGGGGGAGTGTCACCAGCAATCCACCGATGCACTGTAATTTCTGTGTCAAGATTCACTGTATTTTGCACCTTGTGTCTTTTGCTGCGGGCTGCTCGACAGCATGCCACACTGTGCACCTTTGCACCCGTGCACCCACATAGGATGCTTTTCTTGTCTGTTTCGCTCTCACTCTACACTTTCCAGCCAGTAAAAACATCTACATGCACCCCAAGGATGGTTTTTTCTCCAATTGCAGCAATAATTGTCCAAAAGCTGAGGAAAGGTAAACATCTTATTCTCAGCAGCAGCTGTCATCCACAACAGCCTCCATGCTGTATCTTGTCGTCAGTTTATCGACTTCATTTAGAATTTGGCTATGCAGTTAAGATCTTCGTGAGTTATAGACACAAAAACAATTTGGGTTTGGAAAATGTCATGGGTGAAAGTAAGCACCTCGTTCAGGTTTACAAATGACTTACAGGTTAATATCTGCTTCCCGTCTGAATGTGATGTTTTTATTCTGCACCTTATCATGTGCCTCCCTCCCCTCATCCTATCCATCTGTGCCAGCATGTGTGTTTGCTGATGTCCCAGCTTTGGTTGCCATGTGCTTTTGATGTCTAAACATAACTATGTGCAGTGTCATCCCACCATGTGCTCGAGTTGACATCACGGTAGCAGCATCCTGGAACGTCAGACACAGAGGGATACTTAGAGTGTAATATGTAGATGTGGAGGTCCACTGCAAAGTGGCAACATGTGATGACTTGAGATGAGAATGTGTTGATGGAGCCTGTCTGTGAAAGAAATTGCTATGATTGGCAGTTCAGCTCAGCTCAGGAGAAGTAAAACTAAAGTGAGGAAAGTGAACAAACAACTGAAGTCATGAGAGAGTGAGATCCAATCAAACTTATTTTGTAAGGTATGTTTCTTTTTAGCCATTGAGCTCCTCAGCAAAAAAGGTTCTTAATTGTTTGTGTTGTTGTTTGCTGGCACACTGTAAATATTCAACACATTCTCAATCTGCACTCGTCGCATGGTGCCACTCTGTCAGTGACCTTCTGCGTCAACCTATGACATTTTTGGTATCCTTATCCTTACACTCTGGGATGCTGTTATGGTGATGTCAACAAATGCACATGGTGGGATGAAGCTGCATGATCCTTATGTTTTCACAACAGCGTGGACTGTCATGATGGTTGGGACATGGCAGCAAAGTCACGGATGGTTAGGTTTAGGCAAAACAGGCACATGGTAAGATGCAGAAACACACACACACACACACACACATCCACAAGAGAAGCGAACTCCAACCTTCCACATGAAAATCGGTTGTATGTGGGACCCGTCCACCTCCCCACCTGCTGACCCTATGAGCGTACTTGCACTCCTTATAATAAGTGGTTTCCAGCAGCTTTACTACCTGACGCTATCCTTCAGTATGTCGGGCACAAGAAACCAGTTTCGTCCGGTCTCCATCTTGTTATCTGCCAGCGTATCATAACAGCACCACTAGATCTTTCCAGCGTATTACATGTGGTTGCGGAAGGTGGCTTTTGGCATCACAGTCATACAACGAAAGCACTAACAAAGCGGGGCTATTTGACGAGTTCGGAATGAGACAGATTCAAATATCATATGTTCTAACAACACTGTATAATATATATTATATATACATATATTAATGTCATAACTGGCTAAGTAGCATCTTAAATCCATCCTGTTGGCTATCTGGTTTCCTGTTTTGAATGGCTGGTATGGAGAGTTACCTCCTGCCATGCAGGTGCAGAATACACATACTAATTGGTCATTGGCTGTGGTCTTTGTGGTGTGTATGCTTTCACCAGTTCTTTGATATCGGTTTGGTGTGTCTGAGCTTTTATATTACGGTGTACTTTAGAAAAGGGTCAGCAGTAAAATATATGACTTGATAATGGCTAAGAAAGTGGAAAACTGTTATTATTGGTTTGATAAGCTTGTTAAGAAAAAAACATGTAGAAAAATGTTCTAAGTGAGTTCATGCAGTCCAAAGTATGGACGTGTTTTCTGTGTCCTCATGTCATTATCACCACACATTAAAATGATGAAGCAGAAGCCATGTTGGCTGAGTCTGCTGAGCTTTCACAGTGTCAGAGGGGAGGGCAGTGACAGACTGTGTGCCTGCACTGGTGCCTCTCCTCTGTTGTATGGATGGGGATCTGGGCAGGGGAAGCTTAGAACCAGGACAAAGAGTCCTGATAACATACCCTACAGGTTTGTCTGGCTCCGGGACTGTATTCAGAGCCAATGGAGAGATGGAACAAAAGCAGCACTGTACCTTGGGCAGGCTAAAGGAAACAATTGCGGGCCTCTGGATGAGACCACATTGAACTGGGATGGGAAATTAGCAAGGGAACTAACTCTCCCAGAAATCTGGCGCCTGACTCCCAAAAGCCCACCAGGTTAGTATTGGGAAGTCTGAGAGTATCCAATCAAATTTTGTAGTGGAATGCAAGTGACACTTCTTGCATTAATTTTTTTTAATTTTTTTTTTATCTCCCTTTGTCAATAAATAAAGTCATGTGATTTTATGTTTGCATTGGGAAGCACAAGGTGAACCAAATTTTTCAAACCTTCTTAAAGTTGCAATAAATTGTTCCTTTTCCATGAAATATCTAGAGCAGGATACTTAACTTGCTTTGCTTGGGGGGCTTTTGCAAAATGACAGGAGGCCAGAGGCCAGCCACAGCAGTCCATACATGTTTCTAGGATTTTAGGATTTTTCTCAGATTTTAAGACATTTCTATGATTTTAGGACATTTCTATGATTTTAAGACATTTATATGATTTTAGGACCTTTCTAAGAGTTAAGGACATTTCCAGGATTTTAAAACATTTTTAGGATTTTAGGATGTTTCTTAGATTTTACAACATTTCTAGGATTTCTGGATGTTTTGGGGATTTTAGGACTTCTCTCGCATTTTAAGACATATCGCTGATTTTTGGACATTTTTAGGATTTCTGGACATTTCTAGGATTTAGGAACATGTCTAGGATTTTAGGACATTTCATTGTTTTTAGGACATTTTTAGGATTTTTGGATGTTTCTAGGATTTTAGGACATATGTATACTAAAAGTACAATCACTTTATTTTTATTGTGAATAAAAAAATCGTTAAGTGGCCACCATGGACTGAATCATGGGCCAGATTAGGGCTGAAAGTTGAGTATCATTGATCTAGAGGAACTCAGTCAACCCACATATTATATTAGCATGTAAATACAGAGTATGAACATGTATTATGTGGCGTCTGGCTATTAGCGCGTCACTGCCTGCAGCATTTCCCTTTAACTGCACCTGAGCAACAGTGATACTGTCACCGAGAAGTGCAGCCACAGCAGTTCAGGCAGAGCAAAGAGTGATTGGAGCTTGACAGCTTAATTAGACCACATTTTTGCAAATGTTGTGTTACATATTTGTTTCAGAGTGCTAGGGCTTGCCACAAAAAATAGGAAACCATCAAACAAAAGAACAATATTAAAGGACTTTTAACCGAGATTTGTAACTTCCCTTAAAAGCTTCTTCATTCTGCAGTTAAGTGACAATTCTGACACTCTGGGGATTAGAAACACGGAGGAAGCCTCCCAGGAGTCCAGCCTGGATGCCCTGGAGGGACAAGAGCTGCTGCTAGAAGTCTACACTTTAGTTTTTAGTGCTCATGGCCAGCTTGGAAAACATGAAAACATGGCTGACCTTCTACATGAGTGACTGAGACAATGGTTGCCCCAAAGCTCTGGATGTTTCTGTGCTAGATCTCATTTTTAAACCATAAAGCTTTTGCTACACCGCGTATAATACTTCTGTAATAGTAACATACACAGACAGATAATATTTTGCAGTCAGTAGCATGAAAAAGATAAATGTTCAAACATTTTGTGAAATACTCAGCCAAATTGCCAGAAAAATGCATGTTTTTAAAGAAAAAAAAAACATGCATGTTGTATGCATATCATAATAACGTTTCTAAAGTGACACAGTACAGTCTTTGCAACTGGTGCAGCCACAAGGTCCAGATTTCATTTCATTTCAGTCATTAGTTTAATATCCATGCATTATAATTTACCACATATTTATAATTTTATTTCCCAAAATACAAACAACATGTAGGCACAGATCAAAAAGAAATTAGACATTGCAAGAACAAACCAAAATGGCACTCCAAAATAAAAGCTCTGTGCTTGAAAACCATAGTACTTTAAACTAAAGTGTGTTTTTCTACAAACTTGACACATTCATGAGTCACTTTTTGTTTATTCAGAATGGACCCACGACCCACTGATGAACAGACTGGGGACCACTGACGTAGTATATGAGCCAACTTTGTTATCAGGAGGTGGAGGGGATGGTGGATTATGTGACACCTTTAGGCAAGACACCTGTGGGGCTGCAGACCACTGTCAGAGACAAACAAACAAACAAACAATAAAAGCAGATGTGTTTTAATGAGTCATTGCTGTGTTTCCAGCAGTTTTTCAGGTACCAAATATAGGTGTTCAGGCTTTCGTCACAACAGGTTTGTACGTTTTCCTACTCAAAGTCATACCCAAATTCATATATCCCACATATTTTGATAGGCTGCAATTGTGTGATCAATGTGCTGACGGGAGTAAACAAAGAAGCAGTCCTGAGTGGTCTTGTAAGAAGAGAGGTTGGATGGGTCACAAAAATCCAGACTTTCCCCTGGAGATGCATGTTTGTAACTGTGTGAAACATGTCAATTCTGAAAAAAGTCCCATTTATCACAAAACAAGTTTTAATGCTTGCAAGAGGTGGAATTTCACTCATTTCAAAAAAGCAATATTTCACAAAACTGCAATTGAAACACTTTTTAGTCTTTTCTAGGTCACATGATGCTATGGCTATGTGCTTGTCAGTAGGAACTGGCTCCCTTATGATGCAGCAGGAGCTACAAGAGGTGTTATTGCATCACATAACTTTTTAACAGTTGAGCGGATCATCCGGAAGTCTTGAATCCACAATTCCTTTGTGAAATCCCTCAGACATGACCACTCCCACGTATAAGGGACTTGTCTTTGCATTACACCTCGCATAACATGCCTACATGGACTTGGATTGGAAATAATGACGGCTAGTGAGGTGGCTGCAACAGAAATAAAGCTGCTAATGTTTTGAACATCCATCACCATGCTTTTTGGAATGTTATCACCATAGGAGAAGTTGCACAACATCAAGCAATGGAGTCATCTCGCAATTGTGTTTTTTCAACATTTTGAAAATATCATTTAAATTTTGTGCAAATCTGTAATGGAAACCTGCCTCAGTACTACTTGCTTCACCCAAAGATACCATGTCATGTTTCTTTTCCTTTACCTACTAACTTTTATCGCCTAAGCCAGTGGTCGGCAACTGGCAGCCCGCGGGCCAAATTTGGCCCGCCGCCAATAATAATATCTGGCCCACCAGATGACATTGATAAAAAAATATAATATATGTATATATATATATATATATTAATATATATATGGTAAATATAACTTCCCCAGTGGCGTTCCCCTCTAGTGGAATTAGAGACAGCAACTCCTCCCTGAACTCCTTTCCATCAAAATATCGCACATAGACACACATCTGGCTTACATCTGTGTTGTCGGTGCTCTCATCAATGGCCAGAGAAAAGTATTCGGCCTAACTCAGATCACTAATAATGACTCCATGCACAGCATCCGACAGTGCGTCTATGCGCCAGGAAGCTGACCTCGCAGAAAGAGGCACCTGTTTCACTGAGGCAATCACGCCATCCATTGATTTATCAGTAGCCAGCTCCTCCAAAACTGCCACCATCACTTCTTTAAAAACCTCTGCATCAGTGAATGGTTTGTTGTGGCGGGTTAGAACCCATGCTGCTTTAAGGGACGCACTTGTCACCTTTTGCTGCGCCGTGAGTCCCTCGAACCAGGATCTTGCTGCTGTGTGCATATCCAGCTGTCAGTGCAGTTTTGAAGTTGCCATGCTTAGTCTCGTGGTGCCTTCGGATATTATATTCTTTGCAAACTGCAACAACCTCATTGCAGATGAGACAGACTGGCTTGGCGTTCATAAAATCAGGTAGGATGAATGCATATTTTTCTCTCCACTCTTCTTTATACCTCCTACCTTCGCTGTCGACTTTCCTTTGGACTGCTTTGGACAATGACATTTTGTCTTGCTAGCTAGCTAACTAATGTCTCACGTTATCTCGTTATCTCAGCAAAAAAAAACAATAACAGCATCAGGATGTCACGCGAGAATAGGCTGCGTTACCAACGGAAACCAAATCATTACAGCAAATGACCTTAAAATGATGAATACGTTAGTTAAGCTCAGAAAAGTGTTTATTATTTAAGCATTAAGTCTTAACAGAGTATGTGTGATTACTGACAGCAGCCTTATTATCACCAGGCTACTGGCTGTTTCCTAACGCAGACATTGTAATAACAGTGTAACAAATTCAATTGATTTAATATAAATAACTTTATTAAATCATGTTTATGTAGAAAAATGAGAGAATTTTTTTTTGTGGAAAAGACAGGTTTGCCTGATGAAAATGTAATTTTGGCCCACCATTGAGTTAGTCAGAAAAAATTTGGCCCGAGGCCAAACTTAGTTGCCGACCCCTGGCCTCAGCTCTGCAGCTCATTAATTGCGTATGTGTGCATTAAGGACATAACATCATTCATGGGGGTACTAATTCATATGATATCATACAAACTGTTGTGTGGGCATTTTTGTAGGATATTATTAGAACTGTTCTATGAGTATAAATTGAGGTGATTACTAGTGACTGGTGTTTTTCTAGCTGCGATCAGTCTACTAAAAGTCGATTAATTTTACAGAGAAATTGCTGCATTTCCAGTGAGGTGTATCTAATCCCAACCAGATATTTTCAGCCCAAACATGATCTTGTCCTAACCATAACCTAATGTTTTTTGTGCCTAAACATAATCACAAGTTAACCACAGTGTTGTTGAAATATAAAGAAACATTATGTCTGAGCATATCTGCTACATAATGTACAAATGCAGCGTATCCTGCCAATTGCAAAACACACAATGGCAGCATCTTTTTTAGACGATTGGTCTGAAATACACAAATTTGCTAACAGTTAACACATGCAGCCTCTCATTTCATTCCCAGAATGAAAGCTAATCATATTTCCCAAAATGCCCCTTATTCAGATGTTAGGATACATGTGCAGCTGGAAAATTTTGCCTTGCCATAGCACCAGAGAAGATGTCAAGGTGACCAAAAATGATCTGTGTGTGTGTGTGTGTGTGTGTGTGTGTGTGTGTGTGTGTGTGTGTGTGCGTGTGTGTGTGTGTGTGTTTGAATGGGTTTAATAAATGCCAAAATGGGATGCAGGCACCAAATGTCATGCCAACCTGTTCAGTAGTTATATTTAGACTGTTTGAATGTGCCACATCAAGAATTGACTGACAATCGCTGTCAACCCAACAGCAACAGCACTTCATAATAACTCGAGGAAGTGGATTCATGCATGCAGACTTTAATATCAGTCCAAGTCAGTGCACAGGTGATCAACTAGTTCAGGAAAGCACATCCAAATAAGGACAAGCCTTGAAACAAAGATCAGAAAGTCAAGCTGTGGTCAAACACACGGACACTGACTAGGCAAAGAACATGAGGACGAGGTGTCACAAGGGAACACACAGCTAGCTGTCAACATGAGGTAGAACACACAGGGCTTATATACACAGAATGATAGGGTTAACAAGATGCTGGTGAGGCCAATTAAGGTGAGGTGAGACACAAGGAGCAGGATCACACAGACAAGGTTCAGTACTAAACAAAATAAAATAAACAAAATAACAAACAAAATAAACAGAAAATGACTTATGTGACTTGGCTGACCGTATCAAGTTCTCTCAATGATTTTGAGATGATTCAACTTGCTAATTTGCACTCCTTGACCCCCCCTTGATTTCTGTCTTCTTCTTTTTTTTTTTTTTTTTTAAATTTGTGCTGATTAGTATTACATATACACTGTAAAAATGACTATTTATACGATTTTAACTTTAATAAGGTCAGTGTCCAGGCTGCCTTAATTTTTTTAGTTGACTGAATATGAGAAGACAAGTTGAATCATTACAAAATTACTTCAACTCATCATCTCAAATTCATTCAACTTAAAATTTTAGGCAGTCCGTACACAATTTTTCATTTTTTTATTTTAAGTTCACCATATAGTCTCTTTTTACAGTGTGTGTGACTGAGAAGTAGTTCTCATTGGCCTGTCGCAATGATTTTTAGAAGAGGAGGTGAGGAGTTTGATGCAACTTGCTATTTTGCACTGAATCACTCTCTAAAGCAAAGACAGCCAACCCAGGAGAAAACTGTTTATTAGCATGCTATGTTTTCAGATTGTCCAGCTATAAAAGTGAATCCTGTGTAAATATAACTGTCTGCATTAGACTAACTCAGATCCATCTGTTCCCATCATGGCTTGCCTTCTCCCCAATCTTTTTATTAAAGTTTTATCTTGAGGTCTACGTGCTGAGGATGCTAATAATAAAGCCATTCAGTCATATTTACCAGCAGTAACCAGATGTTGTTCAACTGAGTGCATGTGCAGCATGTTACAGCCTGCAGTCACCACACAGATAGCATCTCAGAAACCAAGGCAACGCAAATCCAATCTTGTCTGCTGAGACACCAGTGCCCTGAAAACCACCTGACCGGGTTTCATGGACACTGCGTTTTTTTTTAAATTTAGGATGTGCTGCATCCCAGAGAACAGGCATGAGTACTGACATGTGGGCATGCTGCATGTTGGAAACACACAGGGGTAAAGAACTGTTTGAGAAGCAGTGTTTACATAATACACTGTAAAATCCGAAAAGTTGATTATATTTTTAAAAAATCAAGGAAACCAATCTCCTCGAAAAATATCAGTGAATATAATTATGAGTCTAAATTTATGTTATGTTATATTATGTTAACTAATTGTTAAGTTTTCTCAAAATGTATTTACTTAAATGTGCAAAGTTGTTGCAACAAAAAAAGACAAGTTTAATTAAATCAGTATTTCTAGGTTTAAGCAGTTTAAGTAAAGCAAGTGTACTGTTTTATAAAAATGTATTCTGCCGGTTGCAATGTAGTCAGTCATATTTGTTTTTTCTTAAATATGGTAAAAGAGATATTGCAGATCTCTTAATTTCATGACTGGCCAAATCCTCGTCATCATGATTAAGTCATATTTACTTGGTTTACTGAAGTTGCCTAACACTTAGAAAGAACAAGCTCATTTCACTTGTCATTTTTAAGCTACAAAAACTTTAAAAAAATTTAAAAAAACAAAAACAGATACATTTTAAGTAAATTAAACAATAAGGTATAAAGTCAACATAAGTGAAGATTCATGATTGTATTTACTTCCATTTTTCAGTCAGTTTCCAAGACTATTTTAAGTAAGATCAGTTTAATAATATAACAGATATATTCTATTACTGTATATAAAGCAACATTGAATTCAATATTTATAGTAACCTTTGCACTCTGAATCTTCTTCCTATACACTGCTGAAAAAGCCATTATTACTGGACCAGTCAGAGGGTTCTCTGTGGCTTATTAACAAGAATTTCCATTCAAATTACCTTTATTCGCATGACCATAGACAAGACCAAAAAAGCCAAATCAGGATATCAAAGATACAGTAAGTCAGTATAAACTATCAGAATGTAAGAAAAAAGATAACAAATGGGTGCAGTGCCAGACAAAGCACATTTGGCACCCTAGGCAAGCTTCCCCTAGCGCTCTGCCCCTCTTATTATTAGTCTTATTTAATTTTATTTTTTTTCTTATTATTATTTTATCTATTTATAATATCTGAGTGGTGCCCTGGGTGGCCACTTATGTCACCTATAGGAACATCCATCATTGTGCAAATACACATATTATATGCAACATAGACTATTCTACGTTATGTAGCTAAGTACATTAGGCTACTACAGAGAGTAGAATACTGTAATAACAGAAAAAAACTACCCTACAAACTACTTACTAACAACAAATGAGGAAAAAATGATGATAAGATGAAATATGGTTTAACAATTTGTAATAGGACAGGAAATGTGTGGAGGTGCAATTAACATAAAAAGAAAGTTACAAAAAAAAAGCCAAACTTTGGAGATCAGTGGTTTTATTTTCAAGGTTAATTGACTGTCGCTCCACGTCTTGCCTAAAACAAGTCTCAGCTTTTCTGACATCATTGTAAACCACAGCCTATATTATATGTTCCCATCAGTATTTAAAACATGCATTTGTATCTCCCATAAAAATATGAGGTAGCAGACAACTTTTGACAAAATTAAAGAAATTTACACCTTGTGTAAAGCAGAAAAGGCTGTGTTTTGTGGTAGTGCATACAAATTTACCAGAATGCAGAAAATTCAGAGTTTGACATGTAACCCCACGCCATTTCAAATGTGGTAATGTATCTATAAATGTGGCCTTCTTAAGAAAAAAAAAAAACTATCACGTCCTTGTGGCGTGTGCTCTGCTCTTGAGTCTGGTAAACATGGACACTTTGGACAGAATGGACATTAGGAGTTTGAAGAAGAAGATTTGAACGGGAGGTTGACACCTGCTGACCTCCCGCTCATGGGGCTCCTTACATCAGCCTGCAGTGTCTGTGTGGAACTGGGGTGCCTCCAAAACTGGGTCTTCTCTGTAAAAGGAAGTGGTTCATGAAAAATGCATTGGCATTGTATATTAATTTTGTCCTGTCTAAATAGGCAGTAAGATTAGAAGATAGCCAGTGTGTGCCATTAAAGAAAATCATGAATTGATTAACGTTGATGATTGTCTTTCGATGTGGCTTCTGCCGCATAACACTGACTGTCCTTAATCATATCTGCATCTGAAATAAGATCACACCGAGGATTTCAGCGGACACTGCGTGAACATAGAATGCACTAAGTGTATGTGTGTGTGTGTGTGACAGTAAGTCTGCGACACACAAGCAAACACAAACTCACACATCCAGCGGATTCCATGTTATTGCTGTCCATAACTGCATGGCTACATGGAATAATGAAAATGCCTACTGAGTCAGAAAGCATTAATGCATGGCAGTCTCAGCCCGCTGGTTCCCTAAGATAATGATTAGGGTGCACCTCTCTTTAATTTTTAATATGAGCTATCTGCTCTGGACATCAGCCAGCAGGGTTAAAGTAGAATTAGGTGTTTCCAAAGCTTTTCAAACACATGTCCTGGATGATTTTATTTACTTCCGTTTTTCAAGACAGTCAGTTTCCAAGTTACTTCATTTTTTAAGTTGCAACAATTAAATAAAGATACAATTTAGGTAAACTTAACAATTAGATATAAATTCAACATAACAGAAGATTGTTATATTAAGTTACATTTTTCAAGGCAATCAGTTTCCAAGATTAGAAAATCAACTTGTCAGATTTTACAGTGTACCTTTTTCATAAAGTCCTGCCCTCAACTGTATGCTGTGCCCAGAAACATCCCAAAACCAGCAGAAAAAGAAGAAAATGCAGCCATTGATTACTTCTATTTGAGTCTATACATTGCTTTTGAGGACAGTACACCTTTAGAAAGATTCTGCAGAGAACAGGTGAATGTGCTGCTCTCAGCAATCAGCAGCAATTTAACAATCAGATGACATTATTTATCTCCCCCTGCAGCCACCCACACAGCGCCGAGTGTTAGTGTGTCTAACAGTAGCTTTTCCTTGAAGTCTGAGGCGGCAACAAGCTGCTGGAGCTGTTTGCTGCCGCCGGAGAACTGGGAATGGGAGTTTGAGCTCGCTGGAGGCTGAATCTGACTTCCATGTGAATCAGCAGAAGGAGCGTCGGCGCAGCGTTCCCCTTATATGAATGTGCAAAACAAGGCAGAGTGGCAGCGCTACAAAACAAATCAGGTATGGCTTTGAAGCACTCCAAGTGCTGCGCTGTCTGCTAACCTTCATCCTCTGCTGCTATCATAGCCCCTCTCTGGGTGAAAACGATAACGCACTTGGCTTTAAAGCACTCAGGCGGGCACAACACCTGAGAGTTTTGACCTTCCTTGTTTTGATAGGTTGGATTTGTGTGCTCAGGGTCACCACTGAAATTGGCACAACAACATTGGAAACCAAAACAAGCTTGACTGGAAAATCATTGAAAAAGGCTCTTACCTGGTATGCATATCACACCAGGAAATTGATTCTGCCCCCCCGTCATTTTAAGCAGCACAGGACGGTTCTTTTCAGGCAATATTGTTTTGTTGAACAAAGGAAGGAAGGAAAATACAGCAGTCAGAGTTAACATCACATCAACCTCTGATTGGTTTCTCTTTGTTATTATTGGTACTTTATTTAAACAACTCATATGAACAGTCAGTTACAAAGTGCTCCGCACAGAATTAGTAAAAAAAACAGAAGTGAAACACATGCTTACAAGATATTAAAACATGTTGGTTCCCAATGAAGATACACATCTATCTATTTTCAGCTGTAGTGGAATCCACATTTAGAGTTGGTGTGAGTATTTCAGGCAGCTGGGATCAAAATAAATTTCATCATTTCATGGTGCAATAGTGTGGCTCACATTCATTCATTTCTTCATTTTTGGAACAACAGAGCTATATGGCACAGGAGAAGATATATCAGGCTCTACATACACACATATTAGTATGTCTTGATGATAAAAAAAAGAATATCACCAAATTATCCTCACAAACACACATACATGCACACACACACACACACACACACACAAACGGCAGCATTATGTGAGGTATTTTTTTATTTATATACATTTATTTCTAAAACAAAAAAAAGTTAATATCTTTTATGTTTGGAATGCAAAATGTTGAAGCTCAATATTTAAAAACTATGCAGAACACAGATAGAAGCTTATGATTCTAAGCTTGCAATATGTCAGTACAATATTATTTTCTTTCCAAATTCAATCTGGCATATTCCACAGAAACAGTAAGCAGGTAGAAAATACTGAACCATAACCATAACCATAAGTAAATGTGTCTTTTAAAGTAAAAAAGATGAATATGTTAACACTTTTTTGAAGGTAATGATCCATCACAAAGTCGATTATAAAAACCAGGACGACCGTCAAGACGATGGTCTACGTTCAAGCAAAAACTGAAGTGAGGCATCAATGACAGAATTATGACAAGTGAAGACTTTTGACAAAGCTTTTAGAGAAGGAGTACTTTACATTATATTCCACACTATGAGGAACGGTGCTCAATGGAGGACCTCATTGGATGATTGTAGGGATGAGGCCAAGGCTCTTGGAGAGCCACTTCCCTTCGGCTCTTGAGTTGGATGCAAGCTTCTGCTCTTGAATGATGAATGGGCTCCTCAACTCACCGGTCTGTAATGAGCCATTCGCAGCCATGACAACTGGAGTCTGCAAAGGTTGGAGGTGTAAAGGAGAGGGAAGAGCTGCACCATGCATATACATAGACAGAGAGAGACATATTCATATTGCTCTCTCTCTCTCTATATAGAGAGAGATATGGGTTTACTGCTGTAACAAATGTTTCTGTAAAATGATGGTAAACTCCTGGCAGCTGAATGCCAGAATCCTGTTATTTTGCAGCATAATGGCTTTGCTTGAAGGCCACTTCTGCAAAATGACAGGGGCCAGTCGCAGCAGCCTCATGTCTCTAGGACTGTAGGACATTTCTAGGATTTTAGCACATTTCTAGGACTGTAGAGCAATTGTATGACTTCAGGAAGATTCTAGGATTTTAGAGCATTTCTAGGATTTTAGGACATTTCTAGGATGTTAGAATGTTTCATTGGATTTTAGTATGCTTCTAAGACTTAGAATATTCCTCATATTTTCAGACTTTTAGGATTTTTAGGATTTTGGGATGTTTCTTGGATTTTAAGATATTTCTAGGATTTAAGGACATTTCTAGGATTTGGGGGTGTTTCTAGGATTATAGAACATTTCTAGAAATGTAAGATGTTTCTAGAATTTTAGCACGTTTCTAGGATTTCAGGACATTTCGCATATTTTAGGACTTTTTTGGATCTTAGGATAATAGGGGCTTAGCTAGGACCTCTATAAGGGGTGTAAGGGATCCTCCACTGTCACTTTTTTGATAAACAAGCCCTATTTTGATGCTGTTTTATGCACTTTGGCACCTTACATATACTAAAAGTATAAAACAATTGTGAATTGCTTTATTTTTATTATGAATTTGAAAATGGCTGAGGGGCCACTCAGCATCCTTTTGGGGGCCAGTATCACTGTTCTGCAGTGTCACTAACATCAATTACTTCAACAGTATATAGCTGTTAACTTCATATAGTACTGTAGTGTAGAATGTGAGGTTGACAGTGTAATATTGGACATTTACAGTATTTTACAGTATTTTCATTAAACTCTCAGAACTGTTAGAATTTGGCAGTATTTTTACATCAATTGTACAATTTTACATCATGTGATTTATTGAGATGATATTATTTGTCTTTTGTCAAAAGGAAAGATAAGATGTGTGATAGTAAGGTTTTGTTTTCTGAAATCTATTCCGTAGCATTTTTCCCTCTGGTTTCCCTCTGAGGACAACAAACAAGGCCTGTATTTTTCACTCGGTTATGAGCCTGCCCCTTGTGACTGCAACTGCAGGGCGGTGGGTGGTGGTTGCCTGGTTGTCAAAGGCCCACTAGCCTTGTCCATTTTGACATTCACATGGGAGCAGTAATGATCCTAAAAGCCGCAATTAAGTTGACTGTTGCGTTCTGGGGAAGCGCCTGGTGCCGGCAATGTGCTGCACCTATTATTCCCAGTGGGAATACTCCTTAAAGAACAGCATTTTCTCTCCCTCTCGCTCCTCTTTTCTCAGCCCACATAACTTTGATTTCACTTTTGAAATATTCTGACTATGGCACATGCAGTTCCTCCTATGGCAGAGAAAACATATTGTAATCTACAAAGTGTGCTTTCTATCAGCTATATCAAGAATTTCAATGGAGTCAAATTATTACCCAGCAGTTGTTTTTGTAAGGGTTGAACTAAACTGTTATATATTTAGTGTTCCCAAAATGATTTTTATGCAATGTTGACTGGAAATGTCAATTTACAGTTCTGACATTCTGAGGTTGAGTTTTGTGCTGTCTGCTGAAATGTACCTGCAGATTAAATTCTTAAAGAGATTATTGGGTTTGAGATCCCCTCTTCACCTAAATTAGCCTTACTAAGTGATATATCTGATATCCCCCTTCCCAAAAGAAATAATTCATCAAACTACATGGCATCAGAAAAAAATCAGGTTTAATCATAAAAGAAAACCACATCTCTTTGATAACTACTGGTCTGGTTTCAGGAGCTACACAGGACAGAAACATTCGTCTATTTTGAATTGACAACACATATGCACTCATGCTACAATGTAGACACCAATGCATTAATTATTGCCCATGTCTGGGGTGAGGGTGGGTGGGACTGGTCTTGTGTGATTTTTATCATTTTACATTATTTTATTTTACCTTGGAAAATGCATGCATGTTTGTATTTTCCCCTGTAGACTGCTTTGTATTTGAGAAAACTATTTTAAAAAACAAATCTTAAAAAGAAATGTGCTTCCTATTGATGTAAAAGCTTGAAAATTAATATAGAATTAAAAAATATATATTTTCATGTAATTAAGTGAGGGCTCAATATGGTTTCTATAACAGTGGTTCCCAACTGGTCCAACCACGGGGTCGAGATTTCTCTCCAGTCATTAGGTCAAGGTCCCCACATTACAAATGACCACATATTCAATTTCATTTCACCAAATGTAAACGACTTTGGCTTAGAACAAAAAGAAAAAAACATATTGTAAGAAATACACAAATCTGGAGCTTCAAAATAAAATCTCTGGGCTGGAAATTCACTGTTATTCAAAATTATTTGTTTTTTACTAATCTGACATGTTTATGGGTCAGTTTCAGTCCATTCACAGTGGACCCGCAACTCAATTTTGGACCACAACCCGCCATTTGGGAACCTCTGTTCTTGAAATTATTTGTCTGAACATGAAGGTCTAAATGCTATAGAAACACATTGCAGTCCTTTTCAGGGCTGGATATTAACCTCAACACAATGCAAACTGAAATATGTCCTCACAGAATGATGGTCATGTTTGGTCAGATTATTAAACTTGTGTCCTAATTTTCTGATAAGGTAATTCCTAATTTAACAAATTAGATTTGCTTTTACTTGAAACTTTATCAGGCAAAGTTTTTTTTTTATTGAACACCAAAACATTGAACACTTTAATACAAATAAATACTACTACTAAATTTTTTTAAAAAAAATCAATAGAACCCCTTTTTAGCTGTGCTCTAAAAACGCTACACAAAATTAAGGGACATAATCTCAGTGTCTTTAATGGTGTCTACAGTCCTGGAGAGTGTAGACATGCAGTATACATGAAGGAAAAAGTGAGACAATGCCTCATATATCAGCGATACCAGATCACTTTTGGCTCGTCCCTCGCACATGTTAAATGCCTGATACGGATTGATTCTGCTGTTTCGCCTTGTTTGACCACTAAATATCTATAAAGTGTAACTGAATCCAATATAGGTCTCATAACTGCTTGTGCAACACAATAATCAAGTGATACTCAGTTTATTTTCAAATGTCTACAATAACCCTCCAGACGTAGCCATGTGTCAATACCATTTAGAAAAATGTATTATCAGGAGCTAAACAGGGAAACTGAGGCTTATTGATTGCTTATTGGCTACATTATAGTACAACAGTCATCATGCATGGCGGCCTGAGAGCAGTGGAACCACAGCGTGCGAGAGGCCTCCGCAGGGAAACGAGATGTACAGTAAAACAGCAGGTGGGCAAATCTATCAAAGCCCCTTGGCAAACACAGACAAAAAGGGGGAAAAATCATTTTAATTAGCTGAGTGAATGCGATTTGCTGAATGTGAGGGGAGCCAGGCTCTCTGCCCCGCACATTAAAATTGGTCTAATTTTCTGTGCAGAAAAAGTCCCATCTGAGCAGCCCTGGCCGCAGTCAATCATGTTAAAAGCTACGGGTGCTTAATTTGATTTACCAATATAAAATGCAAATGAGGTGATCAAGTGGAGTGGAAGCCAGGAGTAGGAGGCTCTTTTAAGCCATCAAGTTAAATGGGAACAGACAGTGGACTGGCAATGTAAAGAATGTTTTAGCATATTCGTTTGATTAGCGCTACAAAAATTTAATTAGTATGGCTAATTGCTTGACAAATTGCTCCACATCGGGAAAAAAAAAGGGCAGAATATATTTTTAATACACTGCAACAACCACGAAGTCTACATTCTCCCAACCCATATGTTACATTTTCAGCCCAAACTGGGTCTTTCTAATATGTGAAAAGCCTAATTAAATAAATGGAAGATGGCACAACAGTCCCTTACAATAGTGAATGAGATAATGCCTGTAATTAGGCCTGCACAAGCCTGGCCATATGCCTCTGTGCAGCACTTAGGCAGGACGAGGCTGTGGCTGCAAGAACAAATCAAATAACTGTGTGCAGGGAATGCTCCTGGGATTCAGCCTTCCTATGTTAAGCCACCTAACCAGTTATGCACCACCGGCCTCAGCATTACAAGCACACTCTGCCTGTGCCACATGTGAGAGACGTGTAGCAATGCCCGCGCTGGTAACATGACCATATGTGTTTAAACAATGTGAACATGTTTGTGGAGTTATTTTATGCAGCAACTCAAAGCTATTTGGCTGCAACATCAGATTGAAGTGTCTATCCACAGACTAAAATAATAGTCTGTTGCCTGGAGACAGGTCTAAAAACGACAGCCCACGTACTGCAGAGTCACACTGAGACTTATTACATCTGACATTTGGTGTTATCATCTGGTGCCATTGTCTTCCTTCACCGTTTCCCAAGCCAACCCAAAACTACTGTCTGATCAGTGCACACATACTTAGTAGAAAAAATATGAGTTTGTTAATTAGCTGCAACCTATGAAAATTCAAATGGTAATTACATTTTAATGAGGCTATTTTGTGTCGAAGGAGGTATTAATCTAAGGGATAGTTTTAAAAATGTGGCTAAATGCTTGCTCCTTGTGTTTCTTTTTAGTCTTTAAACCCTGATCATAACATCAGGGTTTGTGCTTAGTTCATGACGCCATTAGATATTTTGTGTTTGTGTTGAGATATGGAGACAGGTTGCCACAAAAAAACTACATTTGGTGCCTAAAAAGCCACTGCAAACACAGTGACAGGTCTCTACAAAACACCCACATTTGGTGCCTAAAAAATAGCTGAAAACACAGTGACAGATCACTACAAAACACCCACATTTGGTGCCTAATATGCTGCTGGAAAAATAGCAATGGGTTGCAGCAAAACACCCATGTTTGGTGCCTAACAGGCAGCTGGAAACACATTGAAGGGTTGATTTAAAACACCCAAGGTTGTGGTCTAAAAATTAAGCAGCTGGAAACAGTGACAGGTCACTAAAAATCACAAACTTTTGTAGCCTTAAAAGCTGCTGAATACAGTGCTACAGAACACTTGCTAAATCACAACCGGATATGCTGCTTGTTGGTCTCCAACTCCTGATGACAAAGTCAGCTCATTCAGTACATCTCTTTACAAACATTGAAATTATACACACTAAACATGCAAATGTAACTAATTTATGGTTTGCAGGAACATATAAATGCAAACATTTTCTTCTTTCAAGCGGGCTAACAGGTAGGGGGTTACTGAAAACAGTTAGAATCACCCATGGGGACACAGTCAAAGTAGGCTTTAAATTTGTAATAATTTACATCCAACTACAGAAAGCTGAAAGAGAGTTACAATGCCAAGCATGGTCATGGAGAAACTACAGGCAGTTGTGACCCATGCACAATGAGCAGTCCCTGTCTCTTACATACTGTATAAGCCAGCTAATGTTTGCATGAGATACACCAGAACTGAATAGCTGCAGTGCAACCCATCATGCTTCTTGATTTCTCTCTGATGGGAAACCCATAATGTAGCTGTTGTTGGCTAAGTTGTCAGATGTGCTGATAATTACAACCTGAGTGCTTTTAAATGAAGATGTGTCGGGGTTTCAAATCATCTGTTTCAAGTAGTTTACTTAAAAGACAATGTTAACAATGCCATTATCTGAGCTCAAGGATTATTGTTCATCACTATAGTGCCCATTCACTTCTTTCACATCGGCCTGCTCATGCACTTGTACGTTGTTGATCGTGACAGTGAATGTGGACCAGGATGCTGCCCTGTAAACAGCTGGGTCAATGATGTTTGCCTTTTTTGGATTCAATTTAGTGGTTATATAACAGTATAATTGTAGTTTTCATCTGATGAATCTATGAGATTGCCATTACAGCAGACATCAGATAATAGATGCATTCACATAATATGATTATTCATCTTTTCAGGGCGTCAGGTCAGGATAGAGGTTTGGAGACTTTCTCACACCGTCACAATGAGTCTAATAGCTTGAACCAGTTTTAGTTGTTTGATCAGATGAAATAGTTATAATAGTCTATCACTATCACACAATATGATGCAAGACTATGAGAGAATACTTCATTACCCAAGCACATAGTAAATTAATACATACAAACAATAGAATGATGCCATGAACACAGTTCATAGATGAGCCATGCCAACCTGTTAGAATTCATGGGTTGCCTGAATCAGTTAATGCTTGCCTCTAATGTATTGTTTAATGTGAAATATGTTATTTTTAATAGTTGTGTACAAAAGGAGAAGGAGAAATAATGTTAATTTCTCTGTTTATATTATGTTTGGCTCCTCCATCAGCATGGTTAAATAAGTAGCCTATATCATATATTTTTTAAATCATTTGTGTCACATCTTACTAAGAAATAATTTATTGTTGTTTCTAACTGCCTTTTAATCTCAATTTACTACACTAAAACTCTACCACAGGCTAATATTAATGCTACAGAATGCAGTTATATTTTTGACAACAATGTGCCCCCAGCTGTTTGTGCCTTTCCTTTTGTTTCCCTGTCAACAAATTAGCTCCACAAAGAAACAGTTTTTCCAGTTTAATGTGGAAGAGCCTGACTGGCCTGCTTGGAGCCAGTGCTGAACCTGTTACTAAACAAATATAGTATATGACTCATTACTTATTAGTTTTTTCAACAGTTATGTATTACTTATGTTCTAATGTTTCTTCTTATGTTTTACTAATTCCTTAAACCTCATTGTATTACTTTTTCGTCACACCTGCATTATGTGTGTTGCCTGTAACTGATATTTTTCCAAAGATCTGTCTAAAGCACAGAGTGTCAGTTTTGGAGATCAGAAACATTTCATCCACCACATCAACAGGCTCTTATCCCAGGTCGTCACATAATGCAACTTTGTCGGTCAACTTGTGTGTCTAAATATTACCTTTAAGGTATCCTTCTGTGTCTGCCATTTATGTTCTGGGATGCCGCTACCATGATGTCAACACAAGAACATGGTGGGATTACGCTGCACGTGGTCACGTTTCGGCAACAACAGCACATGGTAAACAACACCCGGATGTCAATAAATGTACATGCCGGCACAGATTAAGTTAGGATTATGGGATGGAGGCACATGGTAAAGTGTAGAAAAAAAACTGTCACATTCATACAAGAAGCAAACACAGGACTCTTGCATCAATGTCCGGGGTTTGTTTGACCTCAACCTCCTCTAATGTCTGCTCTTTAGGTGCGCTTGCACTACTTATGTTCTGTCAATACTGGCAGCGTTTCAGTCTGACACTGTCCTGCCAAGTTTCCTGCAGACTTAACAGATTCTGTCAAGCCATGTTCTCAAGTGATACCTGCCATGCCCCAGGCAGATATGGCAGGTGCTGTCTGGCCATCCAGTTGTAATAATAACACTGTGGCCGGACATAATCCTTTGCGGTATTCTTAAAGTTCTCACCTGATACTGTCATAAAGCTCTTACGGCAAAAGCAGTGACAAAACGGCACTATTTCACGAGACGGGAATGAGAACGGGCTGGCCACATATCCTTCAACAAGCTTCATTAGTTCTGTATCTCCTGCAGCAGCTGTCAGCAATTAAAATCCAGTTTTGGTTGTTTAGCCAATGTAGTCCTGCAGTCATCCTCTGCGGCCGACAAGGATGTATTTCCTGGAGCCTTTAGTTGTTGTGCTGTATGAAAAGATGTTTCATACCGGAGGTTTAAGGATGTCTTTTTCACAATGAAAAGAGTTTTAGTATTACTATCTAGAACAACAATGTTCTTGTCATATTTTCTCTTGACAAAGTCAAAGTAATGGGAATATTTCCAGTCACTGTAAATGTGTGATGAATGTTGACATCATCCAAGCTAGCTTACTGCTTTGTGGTATGCATGATTATGAAAATGAATCCAGGATGTGATTGTCACAAATCACTAGTGTGGTTGACAGCAAAAGTTATACCTTTTGGGGGTAAATGTAATAATATAAGTAAAATTGTATGAGTAATTTGATACACTACTCTTTGCTCGAAAAAGCAATATTATTTTTGTAACCTGCTACTAGTAACAGCCAAACACTGCTTAGAGCCCTGACCAAAACCCCATCCAACACCTTTGGGATGAATTGATACTGAGTGTGAGCCAGCCAATATCAGCACTGGACTCACTGATTCTCTTGTGTCTGAGAGCAAATCGCTGCAGCCAGGTTCCAACATCTGGTGGAAAGCCTGAAACCACAAGAGTGGGAGCTGTTATAGCAGCATGTGTGTTTTTGTTTGTGATGTTTCGTTGCCGTTCAGGTTTCAGATTTGGGTGAGCAATCCATGAAAGAACAAAAATAGGAATGCCATGGTGCCGTTTAAGGTACTCAGCTGAGTTTTCCCGTAACAAACAAAAGTAGCGTTTACAGTCAGTGTTAACAAAACTCTGTGTGTATCCTTGAGGTCTAACCAATGCACTGATTGGATTTTCCTCCTCATCAAATATTTGCCAAGCCGTTTATTAAAATATTTTGAAACCTGCATTGTTTAAATCTATGTTTACTAACAGTCCTCTTCTTCCTTGCCTTTGTTGGTGCATTACTGCATATCTTGCCACATTGCCTCAACTATGGTCAGTGGAATATTTTGCAACCATTGGCAGGAATGTATATTGCATCACCTGTGCATGCATCCTTGAGTGCATGCATGGAACAAACAACATTACACACAGAGAATTACAAGACCAATAGGCGACATTGCTCTTGTACTGCCAGGTGTATGTCCCTTTCTCCATTCTGGGGAACAGTAAAGAACTTGATGTATTTATTACTGATGACAGACAATGGTGCTGACCAAGTCGCTCCAAATTTATTTCGGGGCAGCACGTAGCCTTACAGACTTGCTACAAATACAGTGAAGGAACGTCAGCCTTTATCTTTTCTTTAATGACAATATAAAGGAATGACTCCTCTTATTGCTTTCTTTGTTCAAAAAGGTGACACCATCTGTTTTTGCACCTGCTCTGAAAAGTTTAAGAGTGTCAGACACTTTATTGCAGATGTAAACAACACCGAGCCAAACACTAAATGAGAGGAGATTAATTTAACACAAAACCCAAACAGGTCATCGCCGTAAAAAGGGGAACATGCACATATTAAGCAGTTGATTAGAATCACAGGCTATCCAATCGGCACCTTATTCATTTGAGCAACCGGAGCCACATTTCTGGGCTTTGTCACTGAAGTGCATGTGTCAGCATGAGTCAGAGTGCACTGAGAGCCCGCTCTCCAAACCAGATAGGAACCACTTAGTAGCCTCTAGGACCCCCTTCTTCCATAAATGCCCCGCCACTGTAGTTTGTGCTGTCCCTGTTCAGGAGCCTGTTTAGGGATTCAGATACAACACACAGAGATTATAGCGAGGCCTCTTATCCTCAGCTTGTCAGCAGCTGAGTGACACAAGCTGTTAACTTTCTATTTTAAGGACCTGGCTTGGGTGTTCTCGTCAAACGGAGCCCCTGAAAAAAACAGAAATGACTTTGTCGTTTTCTTTGTTCTCCGGGGGTAAATCCTCTCCTCTTCTCTGCGTTTGTCTTTTCAAGAGGAAGGCTGAGCTCAACTTTCATATCTCCCATTCAGCAGCTAAACAGTGCTCGGACATGTATGCAAGGGATGACAGGTCTCCTCTGTTTGCAGATGGGGAACATTGCATTAATTGTGGCGAGGCCCTGCAAAAGCCAACAGATTGCAGACCTTTGCATACATTTTAACAGTATGGAGCCAATGCTGCGATGACATCTCAAATGACGACTGCATCTCGGTTTCCGCCCCGACATACCCACTCTTCTATGGGACGCTTGAGCCAGGATGCAAATATCATTAGAGAAGAAGACACAATGGCTGCATCTTTCAGCGCTGTCTGGTTATTGATAACAATTTAAAAAAAGGACTGAGGGGACTGGTGCCATGTCTGAGCTGGGAGGTCACACTAATCATCTCCATGTGAAAAGAGAGGAGAACTTCATTGTATGGTCTTGTTTGGAAAGAAAAGAGACACCGGCTGTGAACGCAATGACGCTATGTGTCTGAAATGCCTCTGAAACCTGCCCTTCTTTTATGTTAATATCAGTGCTGGAGAGGTAAACAAGGAAGGGGAACATCATGGATAATTGTAGAGATAAAAAGTATAAGAGCACATGCACTTAAAACATTGCTTTTTAGAGTTATGAACCTTTATGAACTTTTCCTTATGATACAACCTATACATTTTGTTACTGGTGTGTTTCCAAGACATTGTCATCCCAAGTAGTCGTATGTTGCCGCTTTGCAGTGGATTTCTGCAATTACATATTACGCTCTAGGTACCTTTCTGCGCCTGCTGATTACCTGCGGGGATGCATGTAATTAGCAGATTTCAACACAAATGTTAACACAAAAGCACATGGTGGATGATGCTGCATGTAGTTACATAAACAATTAAAAGCACATAGCAACCACAACCGGAATGTCAATAAACGCACATGCTGGAATAGATGAGTTCAACACATTCTCATCCAGACTCATCACATGGTTCCGCTCTTTCAGAGACCTTCTGCATCTACTTATAACATTTTAGGTATTATTTTGGGATGCTGTTACAATTATGTCAAAAAATGTACATGGTGGGATGAAGCAGCATGGTCCTTATGTTTACACAACAGCGTTGACTGTCACAATGGTTAGGTTTAGGCAACAAAGTCACTGATGGTTAGATTTAGGCAAAATAGGCACATATGTAGGTGTAGAAAAAAAAAACCTAAACATATCCACACGGATATGTTTAGGCTCTCACACGAAAGTCAGTTGTTTGTAGGACCCATCCACCTTCCCACTCACCCACCCTAAAGCACGCTCAGGCTACTTATTTTACATGGTTAGCGGCAGTGTTATTACCTGACACTGTCCTTCAGCGTTTCACACACATGTGACCGGTTCTGTCCAACTGTGCTCTCAAGTGACTTGCGTCACGTTGCATTCACCAGTGTATGATAACAATGCCACCAGTTCTGTTTTAAGCGCATTCTCATCTGACGTCGTCCAGCCACATACCAGTTTGACGCAGAAGTTGGTTTTTGGCGTCACGCTTGTACGCTGAAAGCACTGACATTGCAGTGCTATTTGACGAATATGAAGTGATAACAGGCTGGACGGTTAGGATTCAGGGAATGAGGCTCATGGTAAGGTGTAGAGCAAAAACATCACATTCAGATGGGAGGCAAACAGCGTGAAAATCTGGGGTTTGTTTGTCTTTTACATTTTGTTAGTGGTATGTTTCCTAGGAAAGGTCTAAAATTGTGCCCCCACGCACAAGAAATTCACAAGTAATAACAAATGCAATGTACTGGACATGATGTAGGAGACAAAGGCTGATGTTCGAGCATTTTGAAGTAGAAGCACTGTTATTGTTGAATGTCTTCTACTGTCTTTTTTTTTATTACAGTATAACCTGATGGATCTTCTCAGCCCACAGATTGTTTGGCTGAACTCTGTTAACAGACATAGCAGTTACTTGTCCCCTTTTGTGTTTCTGACAGAGTAGCTACTGGAGGATTGTTTGCTGCCCCCAGAAGTCCATATGAGTGTCATTTCAACAGAAATTCTCCACACTTTTCTCAGTTTGCATTCTGTCTTTACTCGTGTTCTTGTGGACTTGTGAAACTCATCAGTCATGGTGCAAGCACTGTTCCAATACAAAGCCTATATTTAGCCTGGAAATGTTCTTGCTCTGTTCATTTTATCACGGATGCTGTTAGAGCTGACTCCTGTGAACTTGTGGTAGATAAGTACCCCAGAATATGTTGCTTGTAACTGGCCTTTAAAATGATCGCACACCACTGTCAGCAGGACAGCATCATTTGTGTGTTGTCTGTTTTACGATGTGACAAGTAACACTTTCACAGAAATATGTGAAAGGGAGGTGACCTGTTGAAGAAGTATTTCACCGCTGGAAAGAGGTCTTTTTCAGAAAACTAGGCTGTCCTTGCAGGAGAAAGATGCAAATACTTTTGAAATTGGTGCTGCATATCAGAGAAAACAGAGGAAAAGGTTTGTGGCATTTTGTTACAGAGGTAGAAAATCTACAACTAGGAGAATGCATTGTCCCCCACTGGACAAATAAACAGTCTCACTGGTGGGTAACATAATACAAGCATGTCCATTTTGGCACAAGAAACAACATTGCGATTGGTAACAAATGATCTCATATCACACTTAAACAGCAAGCTAAAGCATGATTCTGAAACAAAACTTTTGAAGGAAGAATTAGGCAACGCAGTAACAGATTCTTGGTTCATAACTGATCAGCACTGCTTAGTTTTACTGTTTTACAACACAGAAAATGTATGACCAACCATCAGATATGTTTCTGAGGACATTTTGGTGAGAAATAATTCATAATTACAAATGGTAGCAGTTTTGTTTTGGAAATTTTGCAGTTTGGGTCCATTTAAGTAAGACCAAGGCATGTTTAGAAAAGAACAAAAACACACATGAGAAGCGACAATGTTAATGAAATCAGTAGAGTCTGCAGCACACACAGAGCTAATAGTCCGCCATTGCTGTTATTGTTGTCCTCCTACTTTTTAGCACTTTGCCCACCACTGGTCCCATGGAAGAATTTGATAAACCTTGGTTTTGTAGAGTGGGTGTCAAAGGATCCAGGGGCTGGTTTTCTGTACAGATTGTATTTGGCTAAGTAAATTAGTAATACATAAGTGCATTTTGTAGGTGACAGGGTGTTCAAAGAGAAAAACACAAGGGCCAAAAACTGAGGGCAGACTTTCCACAGGATTACCCCCCTGTAACTTACAGGCTGTTATAAGATCACACTAGTTAACACATTGTGTTCTGTAGCTTCTTTTCTTTGCAGGACACACAATGGAGCGAGGCTGTGAATACCGTGCGGAGGCTTAAATGCCACATCAGGAAACAGCCTGGCAACCTCGTGAATCTGCATGAAAGGAGAGCAATAAAATCATGTGATATTTAATACTTTCCCCACAAAACCTTTTCTCTGTAGGAACTCAGGTTTATTCAAGTATTGAATTGATTAACAATGTGTTGTTAGAATACAATAAGATGTGATAGATAGTGCCAGAGCCGGCTGTATTCACTGCCTGTCAGCCACATACCTGCGCAAGGCCACAAGAGAGGAGCCTCTGCAGCAAACTAACAAGCACATCCTGTTACTCTCTCTGTGGGAACTTATCTGAAATTCTATTTTTATGTTTCGACTCTCTTCCCACTTTGATTTATTTCATTGATTTATGCAGACAGGCTTCATCCACAAATCTAAATGACCTTTTTACATCATGGAAATTAGTTTTATTGTCAGTTGTACATGTTCGCTGTGTTGTGCATTCCTAGGTTAATAACTGTCATGCCTGTTCGAGTCCACATTTAATTTGCCTATTGCCAGCAATTTGACTTTTGAATTCAGATTATCCACATGCATTTGGTGCCACAACTATTTCAGGTTAAAAGACTGACAAGTAAATTCAGAGAAGTCACAGAAAAATGGCACACTCAAATTATTTCCCACTACTTGAAATATATTTGTGGGGAATGTTCAAGTAGATCTCAGGTATTGTGTGCTATATGTATGTAGATAAGCTCATCTACAGTATGTGACTCAATAGCTACGATTTTAATACAGTTTGTGCAGCGATTGGCATCACTGTGTTCTCCTGCCAATAAAGATTAACCACCTATTTCTGCACTAAGAGCATACGTTTGGCCCCTTTGAATAATTTGAACCAAGAGATATCTGAGGACGACAAAACAGCAGCTGTACAATGACAAGACAAGACCACTGAAAATGTTTCCATCTGGCAAAACTGCAGCTCTGCAATGATGAATATTTACACATAACACATATTCACTGCTTCACACATTTTCACAATGAAGTTGATCAGTTTCACAGCTGGCAAGTCAACAAGATAAGGACCCCTTGTATGGGAATACATCATGTCAATCCTTTACAGTCTATTGTCTGCTTCCTCTGTGAAAGCCAAGAACAAACACTAAAAGACTGAAACATGTGATCTTACTTACTTGCTTATCAAGACAAAGAAAGACAAAAGACAATATTCTAATCTCACCACTACATAATGTAATCAACATGCATGGAACAGATTGTCATACAGAAATAATGTAAAATCCTGTACATGGAATGCATTTACATAGCGAGATGTCTCGCAACAAAACTAAAATATGTTTAAAATATTAGAAACACCTCACATTTACTCTAAAATCTGACAAGTTGATCTAACTGGGTACTAATAGGGCTAGTAAATATAACTATTCATTTTAAGTTATGTTAACTAAAAGAATAGTTATGTTCTCTTATGAAGTAAACAAGTTTTTTTTTTTTTTTTTTTTTTTTTTTTAAAGCTAGATTCACTTAAAATATTTACTTAAGTTAGAACAACCACTGCCCCTGGCAACACGTTATTTCACACATCTTTTATGACCTAATAATTATACGACTTTCTATGACTGGAACTTTTTCTTACAATACAGAGCTCTATATGTTTGCTTGTGGAATGTTTCAAATTTGTATGTTAAGACGAGCTGAAGTGCTTGGACAAAAAATATTTTACACTAAAATAGCAATTCATTTTGAACTAATGGTGTACCAACCATTGGTTTACCAATCTCTGAACCTATCAGCTACTTATTTCAGCTAATCTCCACAAACAGATATCTGTATATGAATGCAGATACATTAAAAAACTAGCTAAATGGTCAATAATAGCCAAAGGTGCCAATGATGCCAATGATGCCAATGTATTTAGCCTTTCCACACAGACTTAACTTGCCACTCAAATAACACTAATAGAAACCAAAAGGCTTCTGATACCATAATCTTGCCCTGTTGCCTACAGATTGTGAATACATCATATATAGATATCAGTTTATAGAGATTTGAGGTGTAGTGACTTAAAGACAGATAATGCTTTTGTCCCATATGGTAATTACTCCTCCTTTATATGACACAATGCCCATTTTGTTTGTGTGTGCGCATGCATGTGCGCTCGTGTGCATGTGTGTGCGTGTGTGTGTGTGTCTGTGTGTGTGTGTGTGTGTGTGTGTGTGTGTGTGTGTTTGTGTATGTGTACAGATACAAATTGAGATCTAAGAGGCACCAAACAGTCAACAACAGTTTTCTGCTGAATAGGATTTGGTTAGCCTTCTTGGTCTGTCTATATATGACGTGTGAGCTGGCTAAATATGATATTTGTTTACTCTGAACCAGACTGATAGTCGACTGTAGCAGTCTTCGATTGACTGATGTCAGATACTTACTTCTTTTATGATTTTTTTCATGACTTTTCCTATGAAGCCCATTAAGCTGCCGGTGCACTGAATGTGGAATCCAAAATGACCTGATTACAGTTTTTCAGTTAAATTAAAATGCCCTCTTTTTATCATAACTGTTGTATGTACATTGATATCTTCTTTTTTTTCTTTTTCTTGACAAAAAGCCTAACAAAGAACAGGAGTTGGAAACCAGCAATAATCTCCACATGTGAAACATCAGTTATTACAGCCTGTTGGTAACAGCCTAAAGCTGTACTATGCTAATTCGCATTGTCCCCTATCAAATCAACTATATATAAAGAAAAATAAAATTTAAGTCCTCTCTTTATTGTCAGTCTTATCAGTTCATATGCAGAAAATGTCAAATTAACTGTGTCCACTGAATTAAAAAAAACTTTGATATGAAACATGATACTGTTACTGATGCCTACTTTTCTATGACACAGAGCCTGCCCATCACACATGATCCCGTAACATACTGTACACACACAAACACACACACACACACACACACACACCAAAGATACATAGATAATCATGTCTGAATAGCAGATTAAACAGGGAGAGCACAAAAGGCTTCTCAAAGGAACAATGTGATTGTGCAGACATAAAGGAAACTCCATATTACGGCTATTCTTTAGAGAACCTTTAAACCTCCGTGTTCAGAAACACTGGACAGTCTGCTGTTAAATATTTTACTCTAAATGACTGACTGACTGATTGACCAACATTGCCATCCCTAAGCCACACACACACAAAAATGCCCCTTTTCCAAAAGCACCAAAGTTAGCACGTGTACAAAGATTAAAACCTCTATTTCTCTTACTCTTCTCTTATTCAGTCTCTTTCAAACTTGCTGCAGACTAATTTAGATGATGCTTGAGATGCTTGAAAATTAGTTCATCACCCGGATGTTGTATTTCCACTGTCAATCAGAGCCAAAGCCAATAAATACCCTTCACTACTGCCAGAACTTTGAATGGAAGTAAATGCAGATTGTAACTTTTCCAATTCCATACAAAGCCAAAAATTAGGGAGTGTTAGTGGGATTTTTCATTTAGAAAAGGGGCTTAGACTACAGTATAAGTCACAAATATCATTTAGCAGACAAACACACTGGTTTCTGTTCATATATAAAACCCTTATAGGCAAAACTCCATCATATCTTCGTTCACTACTCATCACCCATAACATCAGCCGTTCCCTTCGCTCCAGCAACTTCATCAACCTCCTCATCCCCAAAGTCCGCACCGTCATTAGCCGTTGTTCATTTCAGTTTTCTGCAGCCCACAATTGGAACCAATTACAACAGACGCTAAAACTTACCTCCTTCATCCCTCTTTCATATTTTAAAAGTTTGGTGAAGGCAGCAGTTGCTGACTGTTGTACATGCTTTTAGCCTATTTTATCTTTACGACCCTTATTGTATTCTATTGTTTTTGTATTGATTTGTATGAATGTGTTTGTGTTTGTGAATGAGAATTGGTTCTTAATTGACTCACCTGGTAAAATAAAGGAAAAATAAATAAATAAATAAATAAAATTAAATCCAATAAATTTATTTGACCCTAACATAACTTGATGACTAACCACTTGAACCATTTGAGCGACATCATGCTCCAAATATAAACACAATAAATTAAATGGAACAGAAAATATGATTTTTGACTTTTACTGTAAGTAATATTTCACAAATTGCAAGAAATGAGTAGATCTAAAAAAAAATTTCTGAAGCTAGGGAAAAGCTACATTTTTTAATTATCATGATTACATTTTTAAAATTATGTTACAAAATTATTAGATTTTTTTTAGCACTTTCTCCAAGACTTATTTTGTTCTGTTTGTTTGCTTTCTTGCTTGTTTACTCATTTTCAGGTAAATAACTGTACATTTTACTGATTTTTCACTGTTGTTGTTCAGTTTCGTTTTTTTCTTTTTCTTTTTAAGCCAATTTGCTCAGGTTTCAGATGGTTAACAACTATATTTACAGCCCCAGGTTTAACCACTGAAGCCTTAGTCCTTAACTTTTCTCCCCTTGCATTGTTTTTGCAACAGGATCTTACATTAGTTCACATTTGAAATAATACAGGATCAACTGTGCTAGATTTATTAATCATGCTGTCACTGAGACCTGCTGGGCTCCCCGTCTCGCCTGCAGACTGATATGCATGAAACACGGCCCATGACATCACTGGCTGCATACGCCTAATCCATACTAATGTCATTCAGCTGCTTATTGATTCCACATGGTGCAGTAAGAGCACAAATATTCAGGAACACTCATAAGGGGGAGAGATGACCAAAGCATCAGACTGAATCATAAATTAAGCTACTGTCAAAAAATACATTACAGTTCACTAAAAAAATAACTAACAGTTCTGCTTTGCCAAATAATACATTTGAATTAGGAAGTGCAGCTGTGTGCAGTACCTACAGTGTGCACCGTGCTGCTGTGGATCAGCTGCTGATGATGTAATGTTCATGATAATAATGACAATTAATTTGACAAAGATGATGGTGATTATAAGGTTGAGGATGCCGTGGAGAAGCATCAACAATAATCAGTGCCTGTCACTGCGTAGTCTTTAACATTTCTATTGACTGGTGTTGGCTCTTTTCTCTCTTTGTCAAGTATGTATCTCTATTTGTCTGGCTTTTGACATGTTTACCCACTGTAAGACTATACATGTCTGCAGGCTGACTGGCTACTATTATACAATTGGCTTTTCCCAACGGATAAAATTCCCTTGCATAAGCAAACAAAATACTGCACGATGCCTTCACAGCGAGCAGTTTCCCTCATTTAGACCTCATCATAAAAAATGGAGAGGTGCCGGGTTGTAAGCTGTGGGTTGCATGTAACCAATTTGTAAGGGAAACCTTTCCGGACATAGAGTGTCCTGTCCAGGCAGTGAATGACCAGGCAGTGAGCAACGTGAAATCAAACCTGAAAACCCTGTCAACTCGCTTGCCTTCAACATGCAGTACAACCACATGCCTCAATCAGTACAAACTCTGAGAGATCACACTTCCAGAAGGTCTGACCGGCATCGGTTGCAAGTGAAACAACCTTTTGGCTCCTCAAGGGATCTTTGACAAATAATTTTATAAGAACGGTTTTTATCAGAAAAAGTGTTTGTTGAAGTCATGGTTCATTGTTGATCCTCTCAAGGGCAAGAGGTGGTGAGAGTGTAGAAACTCAGTCTTCTAAATTGTCTGGAGAACATGTCTTTAGTTTTGTTTGTTTAACACATTCTCATTCCAACTCATCACATGGTGCTGCTCTGTCAGTGACCTTCCATATCTACTTGTGACATTTTAGGTATCCCTCTGCTTCAGCTGTTAACACTTCGTTGCCGTTACCATGATGTCAACAAATGCACATGGTGGGATGAAGCTGCAAGGTCTTTATGTTTACACAACAGCATGGACTGTCACAATGGCTAGGATTAGGCAACAAAATCACAGACGGCTGGATTTAGGCAAAAGAGGCATATGGTAAGATGCAGAAAAACCTCCACAAATATCCACACAGGAAGTGAACTCCAGACTGCATGAAAGTTGTTTGATCAGGCTGTATCTAAAGATGGGTGGCATGACAGCTCCCCAAAAGTGTAACATTTCAGGCTGGATCATCCCCTGATGTCTGACTGCAGTATAGGTCATAAAACCACCTTCCATGTTAGTGAATGGGACACAGGCCAAACTAAAAACTCAAAGTACACACCAAATAATTTTTTCCCAAAGATGGTTTCGGTCTCCAAAGGTAGTTCTCATCACCCTGATGTTTGTTCAATTGTTTGTTTTTATGATAAGTTCAGTTTTAATGAGTTATTAAATTCTACAAAAGGGTGTTTTACTGCCATAACTGACAGCTCTGACAGCCAAATGGAGCTACTCACGATTAGTCGGATGGGTGTTTTGGCGGGAACTCACCCACTGCGGATATCGTTACTGTGCAGGTTACTGTGCTCTCAATGACATCACCCTCGCAAGATGCCCAAAACTCTCTTTCTCTCTCTCTCTCTCTCTCTCTCTCTCTCTCTCTCTCTCTCTCTCTCTCTCTATATATATATATATATATATATATATATATATATATATATATATATATATGTACAACGTTTCCGACTAGCAGACCACCACATATAATGGCAGCATCAAAACATTTTCTATCTATCTATCTATCTATCTATCTAACAAAACGTCATTTTTTAACCACTCACTCAATAAATATGTCAACAGTATAAGCTGGACAGTGTTCAAGAGTTTTTCTCTTTGCCGTTTAAACTAAAAAACTTATTTTCCATCGTTTGCTATATTCAGTTTGTCAGTTGGGAGATTTAGCTCAGTATGTTCTTTATTTCATGGCAGTGCTAACACCAACACAAGCAGCACTCCAACAGTTCAGCATCTTCCTGACCTTGAAATTCACCTTATTAATAATTTCATCATGTTTGACGCAGTGCAGAAGGCACAGAGGTAAGAGGAGAGACAACAGGTGGCAATTTCATTCAAAAGAGCCAGCACAAAATGAGTCTTTTGGTATTTTGGTGCCAAATTAGTCAATACAACCTCTTCACTAATTTTTGGGGGGATTTTAATTAACTTAACACTGAATGAAACATTCTAAATACAGATGAAATTCCACTGTGCTAAAATGTGTCATTGATTTTAATTACTTTAAGGTCAATTTTCTCCTTTTGCAATAACAACACACAACAGCACTTGAAGCATAAGCCACATTGTGATGTTGCAGTGATGGCAGATCACAGTCTGCTTGAACTGAAACCATTCAAAACAGGTTCTGTAACAATACTCCCCAAAAAACGAATCCCTGTTTAAAAAAAAAAGGTGACGTGCTTTTGTTTGTAGTGTTATCCTCGCATGACTGGAATAATAGAGGCAAGTGTTCCTGATTCAAGAAATAAAATGGTGCGAATAATATTACAATATGACACAAATTACTGTTTGAGGTGTATGGCCAATAATATGGCTCCCTGCCCTCTCTGAGCTGTCAGAAGATAACTGGGCTCGTGAGAGGACAAAAGACGCCCGCCTTTTGCCCACAAGCCAGAAGTTTTATCCTCCATCCTGATGGAAACCAGTCACATTCAGTGATAACAATAAGCCAGGTCACCGGATCTGTGGGATTCCTCTGAACTTGAAAATGTATTCCTGACAACAGCTTCCTCTCGGCACTGTAAAATCTGACAAATTGATTTTACTTGAAATCTAGGAAACTGACTGCCTTGAAAAATGTGAGTAAATAGAGCTGTTTGTCTTAATTTTGGTTTACTTTATACCTAATTGCTGAGTTTGCTTAAAATTTTGGAAAACCAACTGCCTTGAGAGGCAGGAAACCAACTGCATTGAGAGATGTAAACTATCTCTTAGTCTTAATTTTGGTTTACTTTATATTGTTTTATTTTTATTATATTATGTTTTACTTTAAATTGTATTAAATGTAGTTAGCTGCACGTTGTCCCCTTTCTTCTCCACCTTTTACGCTTAATCTGTCCTATCCAGACAAGCCAAAAAAAAAAAAAGAAAAAAGAAAAAGGAAAAAAATACATAACATTCAGTTATATTGACTTCATTATTGAGTTCTTGCAACTTTTAACAAGTTACAAGTTTAATAAATTAATCTTTCTCATTTTTAGCAACTTTGTAAACTAAGTTTAGTTGTTGATCTTAATTTTAAAAAAAATCTAGGAAATTCATTGCCTTGACAGATAAAAACTTAATCTTAATTTGGGTTTACTTAATGTCCAGTTGTTAAGTCTCCTCACAATATGGTTTTAATAACTTAATTTTGTGAAGTTGTTGCAACGTAAAAATGACAGTTTAATTGAATTAATCTTTTTAGGTTTTGGCAACATCAGTAAACCAAGTTTACTAAGCTTTATCATTGCGATATCTGATAAGTAGATCATACATTCTGGTTATATTAACTTAATTTTGTGAAGTTTTTGCAAATTAAAAATGACAAGATTAATTTAATCAATGACAGGTTGATCTTAATTGTTTTTTTAATCTAGGAAACTGATTGCCTTGACAGATGTACGTACGACTACATATAGCTATAAGTCTTAATTTTGGTTTACTTTATATCCAGTTTTTAATTTTCCTTACAGTTTAGTAATATTAATTTAATTGTTGTAACTTGTTGCAACTAAAATATGATAAGTTTAATTAAATCATTGTTATGATTAACAATGTTAACAAAACAGAACCTGCATAACTCTATAATCGGAAAAATCTTTGTCATGATCAGCTTAAGTCGGACTAACTTGGTTTGTTGAAGCTGCAACACTTAGAAAGAACAAGATAATGACATAATCACAATTTTAAGTTGCAACAACATCACAAACTTCAGTAAATACACTTAACTTCTGAGTAAACTTAACAACTCTATATAAAGTAAAGAAAAATTAAGATTTACAGATAAACTTACTTTCCCTTTTTAAGGCAACTGGTTTCCAAGATAATTTTAAGTAAGATCATCTCGTCAGATTTTACAGTGTGACAAACGTTGCAGTCTTTGCCCATGTGCAGCACTGCCCCATATTTTTTCATAATAGTGCACGGAAATGACTTTTGTCATAACTTAATCCAAATTTGTTGCTATCGATCATTGATTTTCTAAGACTTTTTCCCCCTTCTGGCTTCATGTCCTATACATGTTTCCGTGGGTGTAAAGAGCAGCTGCTTGTCAGAGTTTCTGGCTCCTCAGCAACGTGACACATACACTCTTTTCATGGTCAGGTGGCTCTGCTGGAAACAGGATCTCGGCCACATAAACCACAAGAGGTTTGAATTAGGACAAGATAGTTGCAAGGAACAGAAATCAGACAGTGCATCCTGTATTCTGATACACTGCAAAAAGAGAATGTGTCTCATGCAAGAATAAAAAACGGACCCCTCCCCTTTGCTCCAAAGCCTCCTCTTCCTTTTCAAAACTAGTCAAGTGTTCTTATTCCCCTGCGCTGATGCTACGACTGCTGAGTCTGGATAATGTCTGCTGCAGCTGATCGTCTGTCACTCATTGCTACTATCAGTGTGATAGTGTTCCTGACTGTACATGGAGACTGGACTGCGGCTGGGGGGGGGTTATTGACAGCTGACAGACACACGTTGTGTCCGAACAAAAACCATGAGGCGCTTTCCATAAACCAAGACTCTCCCAGCATGTTAATCGAGACAACACTGTCATATTAGTCATCCATGAGTTTATTGTGCCCCATTTAGTCAGTTATGAAGGGGAAACACTCTGAAACCACCTTGTATTTATTTGCAAGCATGCTACATTCACATTCTCCTCTTTTAATTTTTGTGTCTGAGGAATGAAATGTATGCATTATTTTCTAGCAGTATTGTCTATAGACTACCGATTCTTTCTAATCTAACATTTCACCTCCTTTAGATGGAAAAATGGCACAACTCCTGTCAGTAATGGCACAACATGATGTTAATTCAGTTTCATAACTCTGAACTTAAAACTCTCTATATATTTATAAACAATACAATTTATATACAATATAAATATTAAAAGATCATTGCAATAAATCTGTCCATTTTTAAAGAAAATATTCTATTTTTTTTATTAATTCCAGATTTTTTAAAAACATTTTTCACCATTTTTAAAAAATGTTTCAGTGTTACGTTTTAATGAAACCTTTAATAATTTAAAGTTTTCATCTGAAAATAGCTAAAGTAACTTGCAAAAGCACTGTCAACTCATTGATTTATTATCAACTCCACCATGTGTGTGTTTTTTTTTTTTTTATTATTTATTTATCTGATGGTTCGGAGATGTGTATTCATAGAAAATGATCAGAGGTAAAACCCCAAAAATGCAGTTTAGAGCAAAGAGTTTGAATTCACACCTTTTTTTCATGCAACGAAATGATTTGTTTTGTTGTCTTGCACATTCTTTGCACATATCTTAGCTATAAATAACTCACTGGTCAATTAATATTTTTTACAGATTAAATTATGTATTTTTTTGTTTAGGTTTTTTGAACATGTGTTAGGTAAACAAGCTCTACAGGACTGGATTCCTATTGTCTGACATAAGAAACTCTTAATAAGTCAAACACATTTCACATGGGGACATACGTATCTATAGATATTTTTGAAGCCCTGAAATTAATTATTTTGTGATTGTAAAATGAATTTGTTTTGATGTTTGAATGTAGTTTGCCACAGTTGATCAAATATAAATATAAATATAAATATAAATATAAATATAAATATAAATATAAATATAAATATAAATATAAATATAAATATAAATATAAATATATTGTGAATAAAATAATAAGAAGAATAAGAATGATAAATGAATAACAGACCAAAAAGTTTTACTTAACACCCTAGGGTTAATGACAGGTGCACTGCTGCACTACTAAACAGTTATATATATATATATTTCAGTATCTGAAGTATATAACATTGAAAATGAAAAATATGATTACTACTATCATGCTAACAATACCATTTGACAATAATATTAAACTGTTTCCATTTCTTTTTGATCTCACTTTGTCTTCCCCCAAATGCAAAAAAAACTAGACAGGATAAATAAAAAAAATGACTGATGTCATGATTATTGCTATTTACATTTTTCTATAAATGTCATAACAATACTGTTATCATGAACATTTCCAGCTGCAACATGTCATTCGTCAAATAACAAGTTTAACATTAGAACCTGTTATATCAGTTAATAATTCTAAGCAAATTATTTTAAATAATATAGATAAACACCAAATACAATAGCACAAGCAACTCATCTGCAACATGACATAAAGTAAATTAGCCAGAAGAAAGCAAATACAGATTCGTGTAACAGCTTCATATTTGGTTTTATCACATCATGACAGACCGAACTGCACCAAGGAAATCAGGATGATATGGGATAACTCTGCATTTTACATTCAGCAATGCCACATGATAACCAAATGAAGGAAACTCACAGCAAAGAAAAACTTAAAATTTAACTGTAAAATAAATTCAGATGTTCTCCCTACAGCAAGCACACAGGTCCAAACTCATCATCTCACAGGTGAATCTCCCACCCTCACCCAGAGAGGTAAATCAGCTTGGCTTACCTTCAACAACACACACATGTAGGTTTTTTGTGAGTGGGGTGGCTGGAGGCACACAAGGCGCTCGCCTGTAAGGTGCAAAATCGGAAACTTGGGGGGGGGGGCGACAAAAAGCTCATTGGAAAGCAGCAGACGTCCCCCCAACCCCCCCACCCCCCTTTTATCAAAGAATCTTTCATAAACACATTAGGGATGAATCGCCCACCTGCATGATGTTTTCCCCTCCTACTTCGCCTTCCATTTTTCCAGCCAACTGCCCAGGACAAAGCAAAAGGTGCACCTCTAAGGTGTCCTCTCAGTGGAGAGGTTTCTCCTTCTTTATTTCAAACAGGCGAGCCCTTCTCTCCCCTCACACACCAATGCAATGCAGTGCAGTGGGGCCCAGCTTTATTTCCCTCCGTGGGGAAAAACCTGAGCAGGGGACAACAGAAAGTGGCTTTAGAATACAGGTCTGAAAGAGGGCAGCTGTAGTCTGAATGAGAGTCTATGTGCTTTTGTGTTTTAAATGAGCATTGTCTGTCACTCAGTCCAGGGGCATGGACTCTGGGGCAGCCATGGGGGGAGCATCTTAAACTAAGTGTTAAACTCAGAGTTGAAGTAATATAACAGGGCAATGGGGGGAGGGGGCAGGTCAAAGTCTTTCTCCATCATTCATATGTGGAGTGTATCCTCAGTACATGAGTGCATGGGTCACATAATGAGAAAACACTCAAAACCTATGTTAATCAGCAGTGTTAGTTTAAGTGTCACACTGCAACTGGATTGCTCTGACAGCAGCTAATGTGATAATTTCTCAATAAAAAACAAAACTGTAACATAACTAGTTATCTCATCATCGCAAAAATGATATTTTCTTTGTGATTCGATCCATTTTCGAGCACTCATGCTCATCGTGGCTGCTGTACAGGGCCCTCTCCAGGTGAAGGGAAGTGAGGAAGGTGCTTTCCTTTGTCACTCCGTCTTCACCACCTTGTCCCCACATTGTGTCCCTGAACACATAATGAGATTTTCAAGTGTAGCGCCACCTGGTATATCCACTTTCTTTTCTTGTGCTCCGGTCCCCTCTCCACACCAGCTTTGGCTGCTAAAGTATCACTGAAAAGAGCGGTTTGTCTGTCCTCGATTAAAGCTGCACTCGGCACACTCTGAGGCGGAAATTTAACCTGATTCATAAAGAGGGACAGAGAAACAAAGAGGATCAGGGGCACATCCAGCATTAATTGAGATGCAAAGACTCACACGAATAACTGGAAAGTGTGGTGTTGCTTTAGTGAGTGGAGTTAGTTTAGTCCAGAGAAACTTTAAGGTTTGGTTTAGAGGGTTAGGGTCAGGTGTTTGGCCCTAAAAATACTAAAAATGTCCTACAATGCTACAAATTTACTAAAATTCCAGAAATGCCCCAAAATGTCCTAAAATCTTAGTAAACATCCTAAAACAAAAAATAAAAAAATCTGAGAAATGTTCCAAAATCTAAGAAAAATCATAGACATTTCCTAAAATCCTAGAAACATCTTACGATTTGGATTGTACAATGTTTCTCGGAATTTAGGAAATGTCTATAAACATTGTAATATCCTAAAAATGTCTGAAAATTCTAGGAATGTTCTAATATCCTAAAAATGCCTTAAAGTCCCAGAAACATCCACAAATCAGAGAGATGTCCTGAAATCCTAGACACCTGTATGGAGCTGCTGCAACTGGCCCCTGGCCTTCTGTAATGTTGCAAAAGTAAATCATCACTCAGTGTGTTTACAGTTATTAATTGTTATTAAACTCTTTAAATGTACTTTTGTCTCTTGTAGTTACCATTGTCACTTTCATAGCAGTAAATTTACAGTTCCTCACCATGTGGACATGGCAGGGATGTAAATACAGTCAATGCAGGCAGGCCAGCTGCACTGCAGCTCATGGGGTCAGGGGGCCCATAGAGAGAGTGGGCCCTCCACTAATATGTTGGGCAGAAAAAGGCCCTTGCCAGGAATTTAGATTGCCACCTTATAAATATGCCTATGTTAGAGAACTCACGTTAGATTAAAATAGGTGCTATTTGCTATATTTGCCATCTCCATCATGACTTTCTTTTCTTTCCTTTTTTTTGTAAAATAGTCAGAAGCAGTCTACATACTCTATAAGAAAATATAGGAAATAAAATTTTTGCTTTTTCTGCATTAACTACAAATATATAAAACATTTACAGCAACACTATATATATATATATATATATATATATATATATATATATATATATATATATACATAGTAAGTGTCTCTGTTGTCTGCAGTCCCAGCATGTTTGAGTGCCACTTGTCCTCTCAATGCCAGGCCCTGTCACTGGGCCTTAAGGTGTCAATTAAAACTTTGTGGTCTGTTGATCAGACCTGTTTCTTGCACAGTGTCCACTTTTCTCTGTGGCTCAGGGGGTGGAAGAAAACAGTGAAGGAAGTGCACCAGCTTTCGCCTTTGTGTTCACGGCTTGGGGGGAATATTGAACAGACCTCCTGAGTCAATCCCTGTGCTCCTCTCCATCGTCACCTCTCCTGCCCGCCGCTGAAAGACGACTCAGACTTTTGTCACCAGCAGGTTATTGTATTTCTAATTAAGCCAGGTTAATCTCTTCAGCTTTGTGCCATTTGCAAAGTGATATGGGTGCGTCACCATGGCAAAAGAACGGTTATTGGACCAACATGGATGCTCCTGTACCAGGACCGTTTGATGACACAGAAAATTCCTCTTTTAACGCAGTAGTCTGGGGACACGAGCACAGGAATCCTGCAGGAATAACCAATGTTTGGAGGTTCTCTGTGGCATGTTAGGGCTTCTTTATCAAGTGGACAGTAGAGACATAAGGGGAAATGAGGAGATAGATGGGGAGTGATATGTAACAAAGCTCCTTGGGCTAGATGCAAACCAACAATTTAGACCTCTGGGCCATCAGGGTGCCCCACATTTGCAGTTTTATTTGCCCTTTGGTTTTCTTAACTGATCAAACTGCAGCTGCCAGTTTTATCATTCTCATGTCCTCAACATTTCATGAAGACACCAGACAGCACTGCGACCCTTGGAAACCTGGATTTATCACATCACTTCTTGTGCTGCGCTCTGATGTCTTCCCAAGTATTTAAGCTTTTTGAACCCTGAGTAAACTGATTTTCTTTGAGGCAATGAGCAATTTGGCAAGAAATGTTCCAATGTTCCACAAATTGCAGGAAATAAGTAAATTTGGAGAATCAATCTTTTTTAAAAAAGCTACGGAAAATGTCCAAAAACGATATCTAGAATTATCCTACTTATTCATTTAAAATTATTTAATAATAATAATAATAATAATAATAATAATAATGACACTTTTCTAATTTTTTTCCATTTTTTGTTTATTTCTCATAAGTTTCTCTTTTCCTCATGCTATAGGGCTAAAAAGCCCATTTACTCGGGTTTCAAAGGGTTAAGGAAACATTTGACCTTCCATAGATCAAGTCTACATTTGAATATTTTGCAGGACTTATTGAACTTATTCTGCAGTAGTAGGTACTTGCTATAACATCCTCTTATGACTTAGAGCTCTTCGAATGTGCATTTATGTTATGTATTTTTTAAGTTCTTTTTTGGTGAGATTTCCTTGTTTTTTGTTGTTGTTTTCAGCTTTTTTCTTTTTTTCCCTAATTTTCAGGTAATTTTTTCTTGTACTTTTCCAATTTTTTTTCCAAATTGTCTGGTCATTTCTTTTTACATTTCTCATTGCCTTTTTCTCATGTTACAGGGAAAACCCCAATGTACTCTGGTTTAAAGGGGTTAAGGAAACATTTGATCCTTCATGGATCAAGACTATATTGTACTATTTTTACAGGACTTATTGGACTTATTACTAACTCTGTAGTAGTTGGTACTGCCTATAACATCCTGTTAATAACAAATCATATGATATCTTTGAAGACTTACCTGGTTCTGGGTCCAAATAAATGTGAGCATTTAAATAAACATCCTTCACATGAGTATTTAACTCCTGTTTAAATATACTTCCTCACCATATAAACACCTTGCATCAGACCCTGCTGATGTCACTCCCCGGGTGCCCGCTGCACACTCAGTCATCTCAGATGCCAAACACAGTGACAGTGCTCATGTTTGTTCTGCTGCCTGGGTGTGTCCTGTAGTCGAACTAAAGAACCGAAGCGGTCCTCCCCACATGTGGAGTTGAGACACTTTTTACAGAGCAGCCCAATGTTTGGAGACTTCTCTCTTCTCTCTCCGATCAGATTTCAGGCCAGAATAAAAAGAGTCTCAACACTTTTGTCAGTGAATTGAAAGACTCTCATCTCTCTGTGGGTCATTGTGGACAGAGGCCAGCACCACTGTACATCCGACCTATTTACCTGAGTCAGCAGCAGACTTCCACAGTCCAGAGAGCACAAAGGAGCCATCTGTAAAACAAATATGGCAGCAGGCTGCCACTGGCTTTATAGCTTCTCTGCTCATGATGTGTGCTCAGTATCACATTGATACCTATTGAAGACTATTGACAAAGTTAAAATAATTTGTGATTAACAGAAATGTTCCAATAAATACAAGCTGAGGTCGAATGCAACCTAAAATACAATATTTTACAAAGGTGGTAGTAGATAATATTCTCTAACAGAATCAAAGGGAAATTCCAGTTTATTACAACTGGGATTTTCCTACAAGTGGTCAGTGCCAACACGTTCTCACTCTGAACTCGTCACATGGTGCCACTCTGTCAGGATCTCATGCATCTACCTATGATGTTTTAGGTATCCCCTCTGCTGTTTTACGCTCCGGGATGCCGTTACGGTGATGTCAACAAATGCACATGGTAGGATGACGCAGCACAGTCCTTATGTTTACACAACAGCACGGACTGTCACGATGGATGGAATTAGGCAACAAAGTCACAGACAATTAGGTTCAGGCAAAAGAGGCACACAGTAAGATGTAGGAAAAAAACAGACATCCACACCTGAATTGAACTCCAAACTCTCACATGAAGTCAATTGTTTGTGGCACTCATCCACCTTCCCACCCCTTTCCCCCCTTTCTTTTCTTTTCAGTATACAGGAATATTTTGTTAAGATTTGACTTTATGTACTTTCAGTTTTTATGAATTTAGTGTATATTAGTATGTACTCAGAAAAATATGTGAGATCAAAAGATTGTTAGTTATACTTGTCACAAACTGGCTCAGTCAATGTGACAAGGACGGAGTCCACACAAGAGATTTAGTAAAAACAATTATAATTTACCAAAGCTAAACCATACAAAAATGAACAAACAAAACAAAACAAAACCGAAACCAGCAGTACAGGGTGGATGTCTGCAGGAGTAAGAGGGAGGACAAGTCAGTACCTGGGCCAGCTTTTACAGCTTTGAAGGCCCAGCAGAGTGTGATCAGCTAATGAGCCTGCTGTGTGATATGAACTTTGACCAAAACCTCCATCCATCTGACCAGATCAGATCCCTCACCCAGCAACCTTGGAAACAAAGGAGCAATTTAAGGATGTGAGCCTCAAGTGCAGATTTTGAATTTTTTGCAGGAATCCAGGACAGTTGGTAGGGCAGCGAGGTAGAGTCAGCTGAAGATGACCCACAGAGTGAAACAGTCAAACCATGCCAATCCAATACATGCACTTTTTCATGAGTCGCATTGTTTTAGACTAATCCCTTGAATTTTTTGGTATCTTCGGAGGCTTTAAAACTTCAAAAAATAATAATTATAAAATAAAAAAATTGGATGGTGCTCAAGCAAAGCTCATGTGTTCGTATGGATGGAGATACAGCCGGATCCAGCAAGGGTGAATTAAACAGAAACATAAAAAATAATCCAGAATTACGTGGACAACAGAGATACCTGACATGATACAAAATGTAATTAAGGAGAAGTACAAAGTGTTATGTGCAGATTGTGACAAAGGCTGAAAATTCTGGAAAATTATGAAAATGCCAGTCAGTTTATTAACCCTAAACTGAATAATCAATGTATTACATTTTTGTGGCATAGTTTTAAATATACAATAATAACATAACATAACATTTCCATAGTTTTTAGACAATTTTCTTAGTCTTTTTGTTATTAGAGGCCAGCGAGCACTTTGCCACCTATCAGCCGGATTACCTGCCAGCCTCACTACTCACTCCCTCACTCCCACACCTCCACTGCTCAACAGATTTTCCCTTCTATACATTTTATCTTTCTTCCCCACTGTACTCTTTGTCATCCTCCCCCAACTAGAGCCTGAACCTGAGACATGTGTCATCTTATTGCAGCTGGTTCTGGTCCTGACAACAGGCCACACAAGCTGAGCCTAAAATACAAAGGTTTGACACAATAAAGGTCAATAATTCTCAGTATCATCCAAGGGCCCAGTCCAGCATTGGGCCCTTCAATTGTTGAGCCCCATTTGACCCCAAGAAACTGCCGAAAGATACCTACAGCCACAATGCAGCGTCAAAATCATTACTGACTTTTGTTTGTGCTTTGGGTTATTTTGTGCATTACACACAATCCACTTTCTTATTCTTTCCTTTTTTAAATAGTTATTGCTCTCTGATTGAGCTCATGATTTTCAAAAACATCCTCAATGAGTTTTTAAAAATGACTCATCAATGTGTTCTTTCTATCATTAAATTCAATTGCAGTAAAATTAGTTTAATAGAAGAATTATTATTATTATTATTATTATTATTATTATTATTATTATTATTATTATAGCAAAATAGTAAATGCAAAGTTGTACACTTTCCTCATTTCTTTTAAATAGGTAACATAAAATTTAAAAAAATGTTTTTTTCTAATAATGTTCTTAGAATGTTACAATGCACTGTTACAGCAATGTTTTCAGAGGCAAGTTTTCTTTTAGTTCACAGAGCATTCTTTTTAAAGGTAGTGTAACGTTCTCTTGAAACATCTTCAAAATAAGTTTGTGATAAGTTTGGTCTCTGATTTATTTAGATAAATTAATGAATTTCATTAATGGTTAATCCATACCTTATACTGTTTTGAGTTGCTCCTGCTTTGAGTTAAAATAAGGAACTACTTAATGTGGTGCATCTTCTTTTCAAAGGCAAAGATGGTTTCAATCATGGAGTGATATAACACATACATCTCGTGTGTTCAGCTGAGTTGAGTGGTGGTCCTACTGATGGAGCGGACATGAAAAAAAAGTGCCTTTCTTACCCACAGCTGTTTGGTAATTTAACCTTTAAAGCTGAGGCTGGAATACACCATGACATGAGCATTTAACCTTAAAGGTGCATTATTTGAATTGATGAGCATCCTTAAAACGTTCTTTGAACATTAGATTAAAATGTTTTCTTTAAAACATTATTGCAACTTGGAGGTAACATTAGCTAATGTTGTAGGAATGCTCCCTAATAGCTGGGTTCTACCCCACTACACTTAGGAGGGAAATATTGTACTTTTTACTCTACTACTTTTATTTGATAACTGCTCTACAAATTAAGATTTTTGTGCTCAAACCATATAAAAGTATACAAGTGCAACTGAAATGATTAGTATGAAAATTCATTGGCAACATTTTTTTCCTTTTTTAAAGTCATTTTTCATGCAAAAACATTTCATGGCTCCAGCTTCTCATATATACTGTATGTATGAAGACTTGCTGATTTTTCTTTTAATTACTTTAATTTATTAAATTAATTTATACCTCTTTGCATGTGCACTTTTACTGCTGATACTTAAATACATTTCCAAGTATACTTTTGCTTTGAGTTTATTTAAAAGTAGGCCTATGTCAATCTCAGGACCAATTTTGTTGATTTTTTTAAACTACTTTTAAAAAAAAATGACTGATATATCTACCTTGTATCTTGTATTTCACTGTTTCAGAAGTTCTTTTTCTTCTCACAATCTTATTTTTTTATGTCATCTTTTCAGTCTTGTTCATGTGTCACAGTCTTTGCACACGGCACAAAACCTGCCCTCATATAGTGTTTAGGGAGTATTACCTGTGCTAACAGTTGACTTATGATCGGTGGGATATATCATTGAGCACACCTGATCGCAGCAAATTAGAATGGTTAAGAGCATTTCTTGCATCTGGACTTGACTTCTCTTATATTCCTCCTGTTAGCATATTACGGGAAAATAAAAGAGAAATTTAAGAGAATGTTGCTGCCATACAGTTAAATGTGGTGCTGGGACAGTTGGTGCTGCCCGTCTGAGGACGGCCCTGCTCCCTCACTGCAGTGCTCCTCTCCCTCTCTCTCTGTCTCCTCTTAATCTGCGCCTCTTTACAGCCAGAGCCCTTATCCCTGTATAATCCATGGAATAAAGTTGTTTAGCTCGTAGCCTTCATCCATCCCCCTTTTTAATCAAGCTAATGGAGGCAACATATATTGTATTGATCCCTCTCGCCGCGGTTTACACAATGAATCGACGACCATTCCAAGCAGAGCAGCCATCCCACATCTCTTTTTTTTCTTCTTTTTTTTTTCCCTTTCTTCCTCCTCCGTGCTCCCGTCCATCTAGTGATGTTTGAATAAGCACAAAGAGAGAAAAGCAAACATCTATCACGCTTGCATTTTTGCTGCTCAACTTCACAAATCTCACACCCTGCTTGACTGATGTGTAACCTCTGAGTGGCTGAGCTCTTGACCTGTGAAGAGAAGGCTCATATCTTCCCCCTGCTAATCTGGAGAGTCAGCCGCTAGCTGGAGCGAGGGCGGCAGGCCAATTCAAAACTCCTGTAACAAATCAGATGGCACCCAGCCAAGTGTCATAAGAAACAGACAGGTAATGACAATTCACTTACCCCCTATGTAAGAATCAATTCTCCCACAATGCACCTGTCACAGAGCCCTCGGTAAGCTGAAGCCATTTCTTCCTACTGTCTGACATGGTAATTGCATGTTAAATTTTTTTTTTTTTTTTTTTTTGCAAGCAGCATTTGGGGAAATTGTGATGAATCATGCCGCCAAACTTTTTCCCTACATGAAATAAGATCCCGCAAAAGGTAAAAATAGGCGAGTTCATCCACATTTAAATGGCAGCGTGGATAGGAAAGGCTCTGGATTCTACTAAATGAATGGAAATCAAACCAAATCAGCCCTCTGCTCTGTGTTCCACTGTTGGCTGTGGAGCCAGTCAATCAGAATCACACTCAACATGTTTTTATATCAATAAATACCTGAGACTGGCCTGTCTAAGCTCATTTGATGGCTTTATTTTACATTCCAAGATTTGATTGAGCTATTTTGAGAATGTAAAACAAATTTGTTACCCATTTAGACAAAATACTGCCAAATTATATGCAATATTAATATATAGTAAATAAGGTAATTAATATAAGTAATGAGTGTTGGGTCTCAAGAGTAGAAACTCTTTCTTGAGAGTATAATTTATTGAGAGAATAGAGAGAATAACTTATAATTATCCGTTTCTGTCACGTAGAAATAATTTTCTCTCTTCTTACAACACTAATTTCTCTTTTTGTTTACTGTAACTTAGTACAGTTTACAGCTGTGTTTTGAAAACCAAAAATACCTAATGTAGAAAAAACATCTAATATGGGACATTCCAAAGTTGTCAAATACCGCTGGTTTCAGCAAAAAAGGCACCTGTTAAGGCCTTAGGATTGGTCCCACAAACAACTAAATTTCACGTACAGAAGTTGGTTGTTTGTAGGACCAATCCACCTCCCCTCCCAGCCGCACTATAAGCGCTCTCCTTCTATTACGTGGTTGCCCAGTTCTGCCCTGTTGTGCTCTCAAGTGACACTACCTGTGCGTATTGCACATGGCTGCGTCCAGGGTGGCCCAGCCGTCCACCAGTGTATGATAACAATGCCACCGGTTCTGTCACATCTGGCTCGATCCAGCCACGCGGAAGGTGGCTTTTGCCATCACACTCGTCCTAAAAACGTTCTGAGTGAGAACAGGCTGGTGCCTCGCATAAGTTAGAGGAAGATCATATGATTTTATGTTATTGTGTTTTCAGAGCTAAAAATCAGTAGGCCAATGTGACAGACTCAAACTCTGAATAAACCACAAATTTTTCAGGAACTGTTGGACAAGAATGCTTCATTTTCAGCTTGAAATTCCATTTTACCATTATTCTAATGGTGTCAGAGATATTTCTCTCCCAGTCACTTTATCACCGGCCAGTGTTATTACTGTATCCGTTTTGCTTTGCAGGCTTACTGCTCCATACTTTCTTGGACTTGGAAGGAAGGTAATGTTGGAAATGATATATGTAAGTCACTCTCTCCGAGTTACTTTCCTTAAAGACTGATAATGATTCTTGGCCTCTATTATCATTTAAGAGAGATCAAAGAGCAAAATTAGTCCCATTTTTCCCCTTAAAGTGACATAAGTGTTGACCTAGGAGAATCCCCGCCAGGCCTGCCAGAAATCATCAGGGAAGTAATGTTCAATTATGCACACCATTTGTTGTATTCCACTGGGCCAAATTAGAGCAGGAGGTTGAGGTGTGACAGAGGGTCTCCCCATCACTTTGGTATCACTGTCCTTAAAGGCATTGACCTCTCACTCAGAGTAGTGCAAAGCAACACATTCAGTGTCATAACTCATCGCAGCCGGAAATATTTCACTCTGGATTAGCTTCTTCAACTTCTAATGGCCCCTTCCAAAGATCGCCACTTTACCATAATATGAATACCCATGTCTCTAAAACTCAAGCAAAGGCCTTTCAGAATTAACATTATTGACTGAGGTTCAATTAAGTGCTTGTGTAATGGTTAATGGAAGGTTAATGTTAAAGTCTCAAGATAAGGTACAGGGCTTAAAACACATTTATTGATTCTATATCTCCGCCGGTGATTTCAGACATGATTAGATAAATGCTTTTCTACACATTTCCACCAATATATTGCCTTCTGGCTACTAATGGCAATATGTGTGCATTTGCCAGCAGATCAGTGTGTAATTTCACACCAGTCTTTGGGCAGATGACACCATTTAAGATCATTTATATTAAATCATTATTAACAAATTCAACAAAATAAAAAAAATCCTGTAAATTATTTTGCTTGAGAATGATTAAATACTGTATGGAAAGGTAAATAATTTCTCACACAAATTTATTAAACATACATTTTATTTGATTATTTTGGTATCTTTAACAAATGTTGCTCATGTGCAACATTTTTGCATTGGCCAAAACTTCTACTATGACAAACATAAGTATAAGGTATGGTTAAGAAATCCTATTTACAAAAGTTAAATAAGAAAAATGTAAGCAGTGAATGACAGCAAGATCAGACTAAATCAAGCAGCAACCTCCAGCTGAGAAATGAAGCCAATGCAGAAGTGCCAAAAACTAAAATTCCTCCAATGGCCACTTGAGGCTGGCTCCAGTCAATCCACACAGAGTGTCCAAGGGATGATGTTTTTCTGTAGACTGACAGGGAAGTTAGTGTTGCAATGGTTCCCTCGTAAAAAAGCCTATGGGTTTTTTTCATTGGATTTGGCAGAAAATAAGCTCTGTGTAAACAAATGTTTACAATAACATTTATACTTTCACCTGTTGCTGTTGTTTGCATCTTGTATGAATGTTAAGCCAAGAAAATAAACATAAATCAGAGGTGTTTTACCAACACTTTTTCATCCCAACTCGTCACATGTTGCCACTTTGTTAGAGGATTTTCACATGTTTTATTATATTTTAGGTATCCTTCTGCGTCAGCTGTTTAAGTTCCAGGATAGCGCTCAGGACGTCATCAAATGTTAATGGTGGGATTTTGCTGCATGTGGTTATTTTTATGCAACAAAAGCACATGGCAACCAATGCCAGGATGTCAATAACAGCAGATGCTGGCGCGAGTAGTTAGGATTAGGGGAAGGAGACACATGGTAAGGTGTAGACTTATCTACCTCCCCTTCACTCCTTATATTACATCATTACGCTTTTTACGTACATGCCACGTTCTCAAGTGACACCGCCCATATGTGTATCATGTGGATGGGCTCGGTGCTGTCCAGCCAGCCAAAGGCATACAATATCACCCTGACCAGTTCTTTCTGGCCACATTTTCACCTCACACTGTTCAACAGTGTTTGATGTGCACATCAAAGGTAACTTTTGGTGTTGCACAGTTACACCTAAAGATAAAGCTGGGCTAATTTAGGAATTTGAAATGAGTATGGACAAGTTTTACTAACTTTACTTCGAAAAAGACTGTGTGCATCCAACAAGCAGAAACTGTACATTTTCTGTAAAAATTAAAGTGTATTTTAAAAAGACACAATGCATTAAGCAGCCATACATTGACATGCCATCACAGAATCAACATCAACAACAGACACAGGAGGACACACATCATATTTAGAGGTGGTCAGTGCCAATCAAGCAATGATATTTGAAAAGTTGAGAAAAAATGTGGTGATCTGTTTCAAACTGTAGCTTTGTAGGTATCTCACCTGGGTGACACGCAATCCAACATCCCCTCCACCTGCAAAGGACAAAGTCAACTCATGATATTGTCACTTTAGGAGCATTGATATGATTTGCATGAAACATGCATATGAAAGGTATTCATAGTTTGCCTGAAACATTCAATGGCAACATTTTCTCCTGGTGACTGCAGGCTCAAGTGACAGTGTACTATAGTAAGAAAATGACAACACATGAAAGTCTCTATAGGTCTCATCTCCATAAGCAACAGCACTGACTGCTCTTGATGAAAAGCAACACATGGAACGCAACAGGCAGCGCTGAACTGTCGGCAGCAACACTAAGCAAAACAGTTTGAGACACGGTCCTTCAGGCACGGAGTCACTTTTAAAGGCACTTTGGCAAAGCCTCTCCTTTGAAAACCCCTTTCTTTCGCTCACATCTGAGAGAATCATTGTCGATGTTACAGACAGCACAAAGGTGAAAAGGCATTCGAGAACCTTTCAGAATTACCTCGGTTGTCCAGGAGAGTTTTGCCGGTCCTTGTTTTTTTTTTTTTTTTTTTTTTTCCGAGAAGTGAAGTGAACCTTCTGAGGCACAAAATTGATTTAGAGTGAGAGCATCATATTGAGTCGAAATATAATAGGTGTCCGAATGCTGCTTTGGGGTGAGAATTGATTGAAAGAGAATGAGATAACATTTTCCCAATTCAGAAAACTCTGATTGAAGAAAGAAATCCTTCAAGAAATCTTGCGTGATTACTGCGGTGCGAGGAACACAAACTCTCATGTTACACATCTTGCAGGATGTACATTTGTGCTTCAAAAAATTGGGGTGGGCGGGGAGAGGGTGGGGATGTGTAAGATTCATTGATGATATCAAAAGAGCACCCACCGTTGAGAGCATCTATTCTGAACCTGGAGCTAAGGTGGACAAAAAGCAGTGGCATCAATTCAGCAAGATTAAAAGAAAACCTACTGTACTATTGAGTGCATCAATTCTGGAGTACAAAAGAGGTAGGTAAGTGTCGAGATGAAGAGAGGGCTGGCTCTAGTCTCTACATAACCTCTTGCCCCAACACAAAGCAGTGGTTTGAACCTCTCAGAGCAGCCGCATACATACAGATCGGCTTGTCTGCATGCTAATTCCAGGGAGATACAATTTGAAGCACTAAAACCCTCAATGTCACATGCAAATCACGTCTCTATTTAATTCCATGGACACAAACTGTCAAATACTGCAGTGATCAGCCTGTAGGAAGAGTGACACCGGTGCTGATTAAAAAGAGCATGGGGGAAAGGCGGAAAAAAAAGAAATACAGTCACAACCCAGCATTTCACAAATCCTTCCCCTGTCCTTTTAAAATATGGTGTTTGATTAAAAAAGATTGCACCTCATGTCTGATTGAGACGTAGCACGCATGCTTAAATGATACTCTTCAGCTCCAGCATGCAAGCAGAGTGTAATTGTGGTCTCTTCCTGTGCTCCCAACGACATGCTTTAATATAGCCCTCAAGCAAGTGTAGGGAGGAGATAAATTGAGCTTGGCATCGTGAGCCGTGGTTTTTACTGCTGTGTTTTCCCAACAAATTAATTAACTTAATTTTTCTCCAGAAGGTAGAGGAAATTGGAAAGGTAGGGCAGTGAGGAAATGTTCATTCAATGTCATCTCAAGAGCACTTATTCCTTCCCTGCTTGGGAAATCAGCATCCTCCATGTGAATGTTTTTTGCCCTCTGTAGTCAGGACTGGATAACAAGAGCACACAAGACAGATTATTGGGTGCATTTTACATTCAAGTACATTTCTGTCAAAATACAACAAATAAACAGAGCTACTGTGTGCTACTGGGAGAACAGGGGAGATAAATGCAACATTGGTCATTTGTCCAAATGCTTAAAAGGACCTGTGTTTACCAGCAAAGTAGTGTAATGTTGCAATTTCAGATTCAGAAAACTTTTTTTGTCTGTTGTGACAGAAAATCATCTTAGACATGGCTTAACATACTGGACAATCAACATCAAGCATGCCCTCCAAAATAAATAAATAAATACCTTCTACGATAGTTTTTGATTTTGTTGCAGAAGTGCATGGTGGATGGTTGGACACATGACATAACTGACTTTAACACTGGAGACAACTGTTTACATTCAAACTCCAAACAGTTAACCTGGTGATTGAGCTAAATAGCAGCTGGCTTAACACCATATACACTGACACCTTGATTCTGCTGCTAGCCTGGTTCGAGCAGAGCACTCTGAATATTTAAAAATGCTTGTAACTATTTGCACGCTATAATACATTATAAGTATGTTTATAATTCATTATAGAAATGTGCATCATAAGGAGTTGATAATGAGTATGATTATTTTTATAAAGCATTATAAATAAACATAAGTGCTTATAGCTATGATTATATGGCACCATACATTATAAGTATGTGTAATGTGTAAAAATGCATTTTCGACATGGGCCTCGTAGAGCGGTACAGAGAGATTTTCTTCATAAAATGTATTTACATTTCCTATAGGGTTTGTGCAGTTTTCCTCATTTTCAATTTTAATTGTCTTTCAAGCCTTCCTGTTATCTGTACTGATGATTTGTATATTGTTTGTCTTTGTGTTTCATTATGTATTTTGCAGGTGCACTAATTTCAAATTTCCTTAAGGACAATAAAGTTTATTTTATCTTAAAATTTCAGGGGTAATCATCATTCCAGCTGATTAATGAAATAACAGAACTTTGTCAAAATGGATTAAGAGTAATGAGAAAGGACTAAGAAAACAAAGCATTGGTTTTCAGTCCATCAGAAAGTGGGAAAGGAAGAATGGGAGCGACACTAAGAGAGGGAGAAAGAACATTAGAGATGAGAACACTAAGAAAAAAAAAATCCACTTTCCTGGGGACAAGAGAGGGTTCCAGAAGTCACTACAATCACATCAAGTTCTCCGCTAACTACAAATCACGAGCCCTCATTCATCCTTTGCTTTGGTTACTGTCCTCTGGACAATATGGTCAATCCCCCTCTGTTACGTGCCGTCCCATGAATTTAGTCCCATTGTGGGGAGAGAAGCAGAACCAATCAAACCCCAGTAACCAGCAATCAGCCTGGGACCCTTCAGCCAGGGCATCCCATGCGCGCCTACAACCCGAAAATAAAAAAAAGGCACACGCCTGGTTAAATCAGGATCCTGAAGACACTCAATAGCAGCCGCCGGCCTCTGGAGTTGGACTGTGCCGCATGACAAAATGGTAGTGGGATGCAGCCATCACAGACACCTTCCAGCGGATACATTTAACTTCTGTCACTTGCACCTCAATGCACAATCAATTCAAGCCGTTCCCTTAATGCTGACACCTCAGTGCCAGGAAATGCTCTTTGGGCAAAACCAAGGGAGCATAACATGAAGCATTTTTGGATATATATAAAAGGAGAGCAGTGTTCATTTCTGCAGGCTTTTTGGACTGTCACATTTTCACAGAGATAGGAGAGTATGGAATGTAAATAGCCTTTTTTGATGTTGGCTTTCACAACTCTTCTGAAAGCTATTGATTGTATGTCCTGGACCGTGGGCTCGATGAAAGCTCCTTTTCATTGATTCTTTTGATTTGAAACTAATTGCCAAAAAAAAGGACATTTAAAGGAAGTCAACAAGAGTGGAGCACTTACAGAACATATGATCAGCTTAACCACGGGTTGCTGAGATGTAATTGCACCTAATAAATGGCTGTGAAGTGCCCAGTTTCAAGTCTTGATCAGCACTATCCCAGCGCCTTCTCCCCCCAGCTATACTGCTGATCAAGCCCAGAGGAATTTTGTTTTTATTTTTTCCAAGGCTCAGAGAAAATAGTTAACCTCTACTAACTGCCATTAGCTATGTTTCCTTTGAAATGTTGTTCAAATTGTAAGGGAATTTTCCAAAATGTCAGCAGAAGTAAATGCAAACGATTGTGTCATTCCATCAATAAGAGCTAAAAAAATGTATTCATGGCTGAATAACAAGGATTTAAGTAAAGAAGCTGTTCTTTTTTATTAGTCAACAAGTTTCTTTTTTTAATTTAATTTAATTTTTTAACAGTATACTGGTGTTCATTATTATTTTGTGTGTGTGTGTGTGTTAATTCAATTGTTCCTTTTTTCAAGATTATTTTTTGGCATTTTTGCCTTTATTAGATAGGACAGAAGATTGATAGTGTGAAAGAGGGAGAAAGAGGGGATGACATGCAGCAAAGAGCCGCGAGCTGTAATCAAACCCACGGCCGCTGCAGCGAGGACACTGCCTTCATACATGGGGTGCCTGCTTTATCCACTGAGCCACCAGACACCCCATTCCCCACACTTCTTTCCAACTGTTCAATTTATTTGTAACATGTTTTACCTCGTTTTCCATCTTTTTGTGATCACATGACACAGTTGAGACGTGCGTTGGCAGCACTGCTCTGAACTGTCGGTTTTAACCAAAGTACCACGAATTATGTACGGCAGCAAACCAGCCAGCAAGAGGCAAAAACCCTGCACTCCTTCTTCAAAACAAACCATATAAGATGAGTAAAGCTGTTTCCTGTTGTTAATGTTCGCTAAATCATGTCAAATTAATTCGAAGGCAATAAAGCTTGGTGAGCAAGAACATTAATTTATTGTTACCTATGGCTGGCTAGCTAGCTTCATGCTAGGAAAACACCCACTGCTTCTTCAATTCTGCACAGAATTTGTGCTCACTATTGCTTTGTTCTTCTTTTTTTTTCCAGGAGAGTGAAGGTGGACCAGAAGGCAACTTCAGGCTTCACAGGTGAGGAGAGATTGTTACTCATGGCTATAGGGAAATATATTTATTCATCTCCACAACTATTTCAGAACTACTCTTCTAAAATGTCTTTGCGCATGTTTTTTTGTCTGTTTTGGAATAGACAGAGCAGTGAGAAGGCAGCACGCAGCAGTCAGGACAGAGAGCAGGCTGCAGCGCTGACAGTCAGGGAGAGGCCTCACAGGTGAGGACAGATTATAACTGAGTGAGGACATGTTGTCTGTAGGATAAGAGTGACTGAGATTCATTCAGTGTTGTCACTTGGCACTTAATTATCTGGATACTTACCCTGTAGATGCTTGAGGGTCATTCTGTTAACTCAACCAGAGCTTGGCAGCTCGAACTTTTGATTTTGATAATTTATGATTTTGATAATTTTAAAGAACTTGAGTCAGTCCCTGGGTGCCATACTGTGGTTGTTTGTGATTATTTGGTTCTTTAGTCGCTAAGGAGACACACAACTGAATGTGAGAGGATGATAAATCACTCAACAAAAGTCGTCTTATGCCTGAACAATCTGTCCCCCTTCACTTCTGAAATGATGGCTACGGCCCTGGTCACATCACAACACAAAAAGAAAAGAAAAAGAGAACTAGAACTATTCCACGTAAGATAATGGTCCAATTTGAATTTGTGTTTTTGTTTTAAAGCAACCACATAACTTAGATATATATATGTTTACATTGTTTCTGCAGAGAAAAAGAAACTGTTGATTTCAGGTCATTAATAAAATCCAATGAAATCCTAATAACTAGAAAAACATTCAAAGAACAGGGAAGAATAATACACATATAAATGTGGGTGTAATAGTATGCTTTGCAGATGTAAGAATAGTGAAGGAACAGACTCAAAAGAACTATAAGAGACATCCATTTGGCAGCCATATCCACTAAGGTATATAGCTGCACCTCTGAAATCATTTAAAGCATTTTCCATGCTGATTTACATTATACATCTCCAGTATTACTGTCAGCACTATGTCTCTGGTGGCTCTTTCCCTGGGACGACAAAATGCTGGATATTTTCCACCTAAAATATGCACGGCGGTCTATTTTTCCTGTGTGCTCTAGTGATTACAAGCCTACCTTCAAGACTAGACTCTGAGGAATAAGCCAAAATTAGCTGAAGTGCTTTTAATTTTGCAATTACCATACTCCTGTATGAACGAGATGACATAATTGCAGTCTCCTCATGACATTCATCACTTAGCGGTAAGATTGAAGATGTCATGTTTGTCACATAATTATGTATTCCAGCATTACTGTCTGGGATAATTAATAATTACCCCTCATGTCTTACTGTATACACCGGAATCTGCTGGGGACTTGTAAAGCACCGTGCACTTACCCGCTCATGCTGTCCCATTTTTGAGGGAAATTACTCGGTCTTGCACTTTTCTGCTTTTCATAGGCCTGCCTCTGTGCTGCCGTCAATTTTCTCCAAATTGCAGTAATGGCTGGTGAGATTTGGTCACACCGTGCACACACAGTCTTTTGGCTCCGAGTGACATGGGGCAAATACATCCACAGCATGTTACCTCACCTTGTGGCTCACTGCTTTACGTTCAGCTTCAGAGGGAGCTGCCCCAAATTTAATCACAGTAAAAAAAATAAATTAATTAAAAAAACACAAAGTCACATGCCACATAATTCACATGTAGCCACATTTTTAAGTCTAATATTAAACATATAAATATTATTACAATGTGTAGTTCAACAACTTGTATCAAGCTGGCCACATTACCACAGATCCTGACCTTATAGCAGGAGGGGATTTGCTGAGGCCTCTTTATGACTGAATAAAGAGACACAAAGAAGATGCAGAAGTTGATAAAGACAAGATAATCCTGGCAGGCTGATAGAGGGATGTGAATTACAGACAAATTAACAAGCACCTGAACTGGAAAAAGGCTCTCTGACTTTGAGGGAGGTGTCAGACATTTGGTCGGAAGAGAGACTGTGAATAATTTCAAATAATTACTAAATAATTTCACCAAATTCTCCAGGACCTTTTGGAGTTTGCAGACAGTTATTCTTAGCCACGATTCAGTGTGTTTTCAATGAATATGTTTACTGTGGGAGGTATATTTGAGGGGTGCTAGAAGTCAAAAGCAAGTAGCTATCCAAGACTTCCAATGTTCTTTCACAGTTTTGGTTTTGCTCTGAGTTCAAGTTTAGCAGGTTATGCATTGGCCAAGTTCTGGTATTAAAAATGGCTCCATAAATCAAATGTTTGGTTTGAGATGTCTGGTGATGGATGGCTCTGGTTATATTTTAAAAGGTTTTGAATAGGTGGAGTTTGTTGGCTGCAATATAGATACTGGGAATAAATCCTGACTGAGAAGACGGTTTGAGAGAATAATGTGACAATAGAATGTCCCAGAGAGGACACTCTTCTGTAGGTTGAGGCAGAAGAGGCAGAACTTTGACCTAGTAACAATGTCAGTATGCTACTTATTCGTTTTTCCAAAGATATTTTAGAGGAAACCTAAGTGCCTTGTGTTGCAGAACAAGACACAAGTATCATGATATTGATAAAGAAAAAGGGGATTTCTGGCTACAATTATTATTATTATTACAAAATAAATGTGCTCTTGCATATTAGTAGAATAGGGTTCAACCTAAATATTTAACATGTTGTCATCCCAACTCTTCATATGGTGCCACTCTGTCAGTGACCTGTGTCTACTTATGAAGTTTTTGGTATCCCTCTGCGACAACTGGGTATAGATTATGTAAAATACCCAGATCTACTGGCCCATAGAGCATGCAAACGGCTGAGGGAACTGCCACCGGCGGAGCAACCCACTGCTGGATTTATACCTCTCTAGCCTGAACAGCGTTCTAAAAAAATAATCTTGCAGCTCCTCTAGACTTTCCAAATGTTATCAGACTGGATGGTTTAAATCTAGGTAGTGATAATAAGTCCTTTCACAGAGATATGACACTCACAAAAAATGATTTTCTGATTTATAGACATCTCTTTCCCAATGTCAGTCAATTAGGAAGCCAGTGTGCTTCACATGACTGACTCGGATGGTGTCATTCCACTTTTGGCCTCTATGTAAAATTTGCATCAGCGCCTTCTGCACTTCTCAGGGGCTTGGGTTGAATGTACAGAGTGGCTTTTGGCGTCACTCATATGCCAAAAGAGTTGACAGAGCAGATGTATTTGACAACTGAAGTGTAAATGGGCAGATCTATTATAGCTTCTTTGGGACTTTTATTTTTAGAGAATTTCTAAATTTTCTGAACAATGAACAACAATCGCCTTTCATTTTGAAAATCCTCAAAGCTGTGTGTGAATGTGCTTCATGCTGAGGTAGAAAAGCCTCTGAAACAGCATTTAGACCAACATGAGAGGCTTTGACATCCAATTGATAACCAGATTAACAAATTCTCTATCCGGGGTCATCAGTTCTTTGAAAGCAGAGTCAAACCATTTCTCAGAACCCTGTCAGCTCCCCCCACTGTGGCCTATTTTCATATGTTTTTGTACCCCGCACTTGATATGTTAAAAAGTACATAATAGATATAGTGGTCTAATGGTGACTGAGTCCTGGGGATTGCTTTTGTTTGTAATGCAACTGTTAATTAGCATTCCCCATATTACTGACTGTTTGGAGACGAGGCCTGCCAAACTTATTATGTTTCCCACCAGCATTAGTATTATAATAATTCCCTGATGAGGCAATATTGTAGCTTTTAATAGTCAGTGTTTACACCACATTTGTTGCCAAAGGACAAAAAGTAAAAACTGCTGATAATGATTGGTTCTGGCAACGGCAAATGCTTTTATGTAAATGCCTGTCCCTAAAATGTGACCTGGAAACAAAGGCAACTTAGTGGTGAGTGTGCAGCTAAATGCATTAGTGGATCAATTAAACACTAGTCTTCCTCTGCTTGGGTTGCTATAGCAACTGACCTGCAAATGCAGTGAAAAAGGATAGAAAGGAGTGCACATTGAAATCCCTCGCTACATGCTTTCAATTTGTCTTCATCAGGAGAACAAATATTCCTGCTTAGGCATGATTTGCATAATGGTGCCTGCCACCATCTATCTCATACAAAGAATGTAAAGCCACAAGTTTAATATGAAACAAAGATATAGTATTATTATTATTTATATCAGGTATGTAGAAGTGTGCATGACATTGTAGTGGGATTAAAAATGTCTACTTTATTTTACTGTCACAGAATGGGTACTGTATCGATTAAAAATTACTTGTTTTTTTGGGGGGCGATTTAATCACTATTGAACCTTAGAGATGCAGCTACTAACAGGTCAAAAATATCTCCATGCACTGGTTGCCACTCAAAAAAAGGATGCAGGCTTTAGTGCTGTCTGCAACAGAAACTAAATCAAAATTTGTAAATAAACACATTAATCACTAAAAGTCACTCTACATGCATCTGCATCATGTTACCAATAGGTGTTCATATCTGTACTCCAGATCTCAGCCTGGCTCATATTAACCCTTTGAAATCTGGATTGACATCAGTTTTCCTATGCTCAGATGATATTTAACCCTTGAAGCTGAAGAAAATTTATTTAATTTCTTTCATAAATATGCAGGCAATGAGCAACTTGGCAAGGAAAGGGTGATGAACCCCCCCCCCCCCCAAGAAAGGGAAAAAAGGGATTTTTTAAAAAGAATTATGGGTAAAATGTCAAGTAAAACTACATTTATCATTATTATAACCATATCAAGTTACAGAAAGAAATGTTTTTATTTCATGTGGGGGGGGGGGGGGGGGGGGGGGGGTGTGCTAGGTACCCCACTTGACATCAAGGTGTGGTATGTTAAACTTGTTCACTCTTTTAGTGTGTATAACGACATTACATTTGTTCAGAAACCCATCATGGCTTGTTTTGGACTCCAAATCCAAAGGTTAAAACCTGAGACTGGCTTATTGTGACTAGGAACATGGATATCTGACTTGAAATATGCAAATCAACAACCTTGTGCCTCCTCTGGAAACAACTTCAGATAGCAAAAGCAGGACAGAATAGAGTATCAAGACAATTATTTGGTATATATTTAATATATGATAATGTTGACCTTCAAATTGCGCAAATTGAAATTGTGGATATAAATGACACCTAATGGAAACACATCAATTTATAAAACAAAAAACCTCCCATTTGTAAAAAAAAGTTTTTACGCTCATACGGGATGGTATTTCAGGTGATTTGAAAGAGCCTTTTTTTTTGTTGCAAAACTGCAGTGAAAACACTTTTTTGGCATTTATGGGTCACCTGATGCTATGGCTATGTTCTTGTCAGGGTAGGGTTAGGGTTAGATGCAGCAGGTGCTACAAGAAGTGTTATTGCATCGCATAACTCTTCAAAAGTTGAGCTGATCATCCGGATTATGGCTCCATAACATGGCTACGTGGCCTTGGATTGGAAATAATAACAGCTAGTGCGTTGGCTGCGATAGAAATGAAGCTGTTTTGAACATTCATCAACATGCTTTTTGGAATGTTATTGCAGGAGGAGAAGTTGCTGAACATCACTCAGTGGAAACCATCATCTTACAATTGTTTTTAACGACATTTTGGAAATATCACAAAAGATTTGTACAAATCTGTAATGGAAACCCGCCTAGTGTTATTGTTGACAGATTTCTTACTTTCAGGCAAAGCTGCTGTAAAAGTCTTCATTTCTATAGTCTTTATGAAATGTGTGTGTGTGTGTGTGTGTGCGTGCGTGTGTGCGTGTGTGTGTTTGCTGCTCCATTGCTGTGTTATATAGTCAGAAGCAGAGACATAATAATGAGAAGAATCTTGAACCAATCTTCATGTCTGTGCACAGTGGCGAGACAATGGATGTCATCTGGCAGCAAAGAGAATTTGTATTGAATATGGAGAAATGTAAGGCAATTAGGTCAGGGGAAAATGCAATTGATGGTCACATGAGCCAGTGATGCATATGCCTTCAGCACATTTGTAACTCTTCAGCTGTGAATAACTCATGTCAAGGTTGAATGCTGAGAGATTAATCATCATAAATTTGAGAGGCGAATGAGGCAGAGCAGGGATCTCTGGGAGCTACATTTAAACACCGAGACAGAAAATAAAGCTCAAGCATTACCGCTGCTCATGTGGAAGCTGGAGTACAGCACACTGACTTCAACATTTATTAGGACGAGAAACATGAGGGAGACGGGGTTCTCTTTAGGTCTTATACTGGTTTTAAGCACATACCCATTTAACCATTTAGTTGTACACCAGACAAATAAAATAAAAAGACTGTTAAGAAACCATTTTGATTTCATAAAAACCCTTATTTTACATGTTAAAATAGTCACCCTTTACTTTAGGTTTTCTCCATTATCTCTAACTTAGCTTAGTATACTTCTAAACTACTCAAACAACAAGCTGAACAATGTCACTTTCTCTCAACAGCACAAATTAAAAATACTATTCATTGACTGGAGAAATTAGTGTTTCACCCTTTGATACCCCTAAGGAAAACTAACTTAATTTTTTTTTTCTTTAAATACATGGGAAGAGGGCAATGAGCAACTTAATACGAAATGGCCCAAAAAAAGCAAGAAATTACTAAAAAGGTAAAAGAGGAGAGACTCAAATTTCTTTGCTTGGGGGCCACTTTTGCAAAATGAGTGGAGGCCGAGGGGTCAGTCATAGAAGCCCCATACATGTTTTTAGGATTTTAGCAGGTTTCTAGGATTTTAGGATATTTCTAGAATTTTAGGATGTTTAGAGGATTTTAGGTTATTTCTAGGATTGCCAGATGTTCCTAGGAGTTTAGGTATTTTTCTGATTTTAAGATGTTTTGTTTGGATTACGGGACATTTCTGGGTTTTTAGGACTTTCTGGGATTTTAGTACATTTCCAGGATTTTAAGACATTTCTCAGATTTTAGCATATTTCTAGGATTTTACGATGTTTATCATATTTTAGCATGTTTCTAGGATTTTAGGATGTTTCTAGGATTACAGGAATTTTCTACTGGACTACTTCTTTCACCTTCACTTTTTTGATAATAATACATACAGCTCTATTTTGATGCTGTTTTATGCTCTCTGGCACCTTATGTATACTAAAAAGACAAAACCAATTCTGAGTGTGAAACTCTTTATTTTTACTGTGAATTTGAAAATGGTTGCCGGGGCCACCCAGCACCCTGTAGAGGGCCAGATTTGGCCCATGGGCTGTAATTTGAGTATCACTGTTGTATGCTCTACAAAAACACTCAACTTTGAGGTGGGTTTAAAAAAGAAGGGATTTTACAGAAGGATTATCTGCAAGTCTTAATGTGCCAAAGATTATATACAGTGTCAGACCTGTGCAGCACTTAGTAAGCAGGTCCTTCCTTAATGTGATGTGTTGTATGTCTTTATGAGTAGGCAGTTCTTTCTACATATTGATCTGGTGTTAAATAATCATTATGGGCTCCAGACTTAGTGATTAGTGGTGCTGTAAGTGAACCATTTTTTCTGCGGGTGACAAGAAGGGCTTCGAATCCTCTTTGTTGTATCTCCCCTGAGTTTCTGGTGGATACGCTAAGATTTATTTTAAGGAAAAGAGGAGGGACCTTCGAATCCGATTCATTATGGCAATGTTATTTAGCACTTGTGCTCTGTGCGGTAACAATGAAAGCCATTGTTTAAGCAAATGCAGAACAGCTAATGAATCTTGTGTCTGCGTTGAATGGCTGGATCTAAACACTGTCACGGCCGGTTATTTGGTGCGCCTACTTAAAATGCGTCAAAGGACCAAAGTATGCTAATTGTAATGATAAGTTCCCTGCAATTTTGTCTCTGAGGATGAGATAATTTTCTCAAACACAGCGCCCTTCAGATAATTCTGTGGATGGAGTGTCTCATCTCAGCTGAAGTACAGGGGTCATTAAGTGTTGTTGTGGGGAGCTAACAGTGGGGACGGACCTACGCCCCCCCATCCCCCTCCACTCCTCCCCACCATCACTTCTCCGCATACAGTTAGTTCCTCCATAGCAGTGCCACTAGAGCTACTTGGGTGTAGTATTGTGGAGCAGTGTACAATTTATTGCAATTTTCTATATTTGGATTTTAACAAGACTCAAAAAGAGTAATTCACATCGAGGCTTATATAAGAATGTGACAAAAAATGTCTTAACTTTTCCATTAGGGCGAGGTTTTTCAAGATACTACCATTGCCAAACCACTCCATTGTGTTACCACTAATAAGGCCCCTTATAACAAAGGCAAACAACAAAGACATGTTGGTGCCATGAGTGCCATCAATTCATAAAGAGAATCTATTTTTCCTTGGGCGAGGGAGTATTTATTGCACCTCCAGCCTGGGGAGTGGAGTGCAGAGCGCTCTGCTAGAGGCCCAAATGGATTTTCAACTATGGACCCTAAACCTTTCAAACCACAACGCTGCTGAATAGCAGTTATAGGTTGCCATGCCAACACCATCTAGAGGGACATTTCAGCTGCATCAGAGAGAAAGCTTGGCCAGATGTCTTCAACAATTTGCTCTGAAAAGATTCACCATCCGCCATGCTCATTAGACAGCAGCAATCAGAGGAACAGGGAGATGCGTGGCTTTCCTCTCTGGATGGCATGCTTCTCCAGCTCTCTCCCACCTTTAGAAAAAAGAGAAGATGGCCACTAAAACATGGCAGTCTCCCACATGTCCAGCCTGATCTACTGGCTGTTTCTGGTGTATATTTTCTAAAATATTTATGTCTTATTTCTGCATGTGTGACATGCCCAGTTCAGTGTGCAGCTGACACGCTCTGACAGTGCAGAGAGGCATCTGGCCAACACAGAAGAGAGCAAGCAACTTTGTGAATTATTAATGGTATAAATCAACACCTGTGGTGTGGCTGACAGTTTGCAGAAGCAGGGAGGCTGCTGCTGCTGTTTGCCTTGGGAAAGCTCTCTGACCAGCCAGGCCAGCAGCAGCTAAGCTGCCCAGCATGGAGTCAATTAACAAACAGACTGCACCAAAAATACTGGATTTTACAATAACATGATAAATCATTTTCTCCTGTAATCAAATTTATCTCTAAATGTCCTCATGGCTTGAAGTTTGGACCAGTTGGCAGTGAACTTAGTAAAAGTCAAAAGATTCCTTTTTTGCAAGTGACATTAATATGAACAGTTGCAATGCTCAGAGATGTATGTCATGGAAAATATCTTTCAAAAATACAAAGAAATAACATGTTTATCAGATGTGCTGGAAGATCTATTAATTTCACCTTGTTCGGTTGTTCACTTGTGTCCGTCTTTGTCATCATAATTTAGGTCTTTTGACTGCTTTCAAATATGCAATAAATTGATAGAATATATAAATCTTCTGCTTATCATCAAGTTTAAAATCTCTTACAAAACACCCAGTTTTCCTTTCAGACAAGGCTGGATTACAGACTAATTCAAACTGAACCATTACACTGTGGCGTCAGACCAATATGGCCCCAAAGGCACCTGCTCCATCAGAGATCATTCACTTTGTGGTCATTTGATTTGTAAGTTTTATTAAAATATTTGTTGGTAAAATGCATCAGGGTTTAAACTAAAGCGAGAAGCACTCTACAGTGGCTCATGTACTAATACATGCTATATCCACACTCACGCTCCACATATTACATGGTTAGCGTTATTACCTGACGCCATCTTCCAGCATTTTTATGCACACCCGACAGGTTCGGTCCAGCCGCGATCTCAAGTGAAGCCGCCCTTATGCGTTGCGTGTGGACGCACCTTGTGCCATCTAGCTATCCATCAACATATTACAACAGCGCCAACGGTTCTGTCCGAGAGTGTTTTCTCTGACGCCATCCAGCTGCATTCCGGTTGGATATAGAAGGTGGCTTTTGACATCACACTTGTATGCCGAAAGCACTGACAGAGCAGATATATTTGACAAATTCTGAGTGAGAAAGGGCTGAATATACAGTCTCTGGCACGTTGGGACTTAGCATTGTGGAATCAGATGCTCTGGTTTTAGGGATTCACAAGCAATCCAGATCTACATTGGTCTTTTGTGTCAATAGTGTGAAGGCTGGACAGCGTTAATCCTTAAACTGTGTGAGAGGAAGGAGAAACAAAGAAAACACTCCATGTTTATTGGAATGAGGCTTGTCACAAGCTCTGATAGGCTGTTTGATGCTTGTAGAATGTGTCGAAATGGTCCTGCACGTTAGGACAACCCAGCACAGAGTGAAATGGACTGCTCCATAAAACCAACTGCTCCTCACACACAGACGGTGGCAGTAAAGTTGATCAGGAAGCACTCCGGCTCTGCAGAGTGACAGCCACAGTCTCCCTGCGGTGATGTCGCAGAGTAAAGGATGGCCCTGAAGCTGAGCTCTGACATGTGAGGCTGACTGCAGCTCCTCCAGTCCTTGCAACACTGCAAACTCTGCAATTTTTATTTTGCTTTTCTTTTTTTTTCAAGCAATAGATGACATTTGTTTGATACTCTGCAATTATGAAGTATTGATTTCAATGGAAAGCATTGGAATCTGTTGGGCTGCTCCTCTGTATATTACAGATGTGAAGTGTGACGTGGATTGTGAGAGGAAGGGAAAATATGACATACTAATCATGTTTAAACATGTGTTATCAATCTGTCATGTTAAAGGATCATTTCTGGTGTATTACTTCTTCATCCTTATTTTTCAACCTGTTCTAATTCCCAGGTTGTTAGATACCAACGCTTTGTCATGCCCCCTTGGGTTTCATAATGACACACAGGGTGTCCTTTAGCGTTTCTCCACAAAGACACACAAAATGGGTGGATGTGTCTCAAGAGAGTTAGTCGTCCACTGAGTGCAGATGAATTTTAAAAAAAGAAAGAAATCCAATCCTAAGCAATTAATCACAAAAGATGTGGAGTTTTGGGGATAGGTCGGGTAGAAATTTTCTGTTTGTTATATGCTATGGGTCCGTGTACAGAGGGGAAGAACGAGTTCCCTAGACCACCTTTCCAGATGATAGTTGTGGGACACAGGTATATTATTTGTCTTTTCTTTTTTGCTTTGTATGTTTATCTACTTATTTATTGTCATATCATTGCTATTACTTTATTACTATTATTATTTATTCCTGTCTTTTTTATTTTATTTTCTCTTTCCTGATTGCGTACATATAATATTTATGTTGTTATACGGTATGTATGATTTTCTAAAACTACTAAATAAAGAATATATAAGTATATATATAATATATAAGAGTTGGTCGTCACTTATCTATCTCTCTGGGGATCAGCTCGGTTCCCAGCCTCTCCAGTCCGCAACCTGTTCAAGATACTGAACCCTAAATTGCTTCTTATGGCTTTTCCATTGGTGTTTGACTGTGTAGATTGTAGTAGGTGGAACCTTGTACGCTAGCCTAAGCTACTAATATATGAATGTGTGTGAATGGGGGAATGTGACAAGTAGTGTGAAAGGGCATTGAGTGGTCGAATGACAGGACAAGCACTATACAAGTGCAGATCCAACCAAAATGACTACAAAGAGACTGCTTTTGCAGTGATTTGGGCTTAAGATCCCAACGCCAAAAGCCACATTTAGCAGCTGTACAATATGCCTCCAGTCAGCGTCAGCAACATCATCATGATATGCCACTGGATGGCATCATGTTGAAACGCTGGTGGTAATGATGAATATAAGGAGCATGAAGGTCCCTATAGGGTGGGCAGGAGATGTGTTGGATGAATTCAACAAACCCCAGACTTTCACCTGGGAGTCCTGTCTGAATATTTTGCCTAAATTTAACCATCCATGCCAATATTCCCTAACTGTAAGCATGTGCTTTTGTTGACATCCCAGCATTGGTTGTTTTGCTTTCTAAACACAACCACGTGCAGCATCATCCCACCATGTGCTTGTGTTGACATTACGGTAGCAGCATCCTGGATTGTTAACAGCAGAGGCAGAAGAATACCTACAGCGTAATATGTTGGTGCAGAAGTGCAAAGTAGCCATATCTGTTGACACAGGATGAGAACATGTTGCATTTTCCACCCAGTGCTTCTGCCCTTTGCGGACTTTCTCACTCGTTTTGCAGCAGACGGGTTAGTTGAAGCCCAGTGCATTTCATAACGTTGCTAAATGGTGGCCGTGTTGTTAAGCAGTAACTTTATAGTTTTGACCATCTTTCCTCTCTTTTCCATTCCTGAAAACAATCTTCTCACTTTATGCAAAACCAACAAGTCCCCTTCACACATTATGATGTTCACCAAAGATTTCAAAGCCTTCACATGTAGCTGTTTTTCAGTGAAGAGTTTGCCCTGAGAAAAGAATTCATTGAAGAGTTCCTTTCAGACTGCATTTCAAGAAGAGCTGTCTTTGACTGACAAATACTCACAAAAGACAGATGAAGAAAAATGAAAGTTAAGAATATCTGAATGAATGAAAATGAAATGGGTATTGAGACTACAGAGCTTGACTGAGTCAACATCAGATAGCATGATCATTTACATTTTTAGAGTCATGAAAGGGAATGCTTTAACCTCTGCTGCGTGATCTTAAATAAAAACTGATAGCATGGTTTTTAACTGAGCTGCATTCTTCCTAACAAACAAACTCAGAGTGACTGACATTTGATGAAGTGTCACTATATTGAAGAAAGTATTGAATAAAGCAAAGCACATCATTTAATGTTAAATGTGTGGTTTAGTTATGCTGAGGGTCTGTGAGTGAGGTGACCCCTGCGGCCACATCTCACTCACACTATGGGTGAAGCACTTGTAGCTCATAGTCACCATGCACAGCAAAAACCAGCAGGAATGTAAAGAGCGATGCTGAACAGATAAAAGTATTCAGGCGGAGCTATTATCTTCCGATATTGATGTAACAAGTTAATCTCATATCAGTGGGGAGCAAAGAATGCTAAGAAGTTTGGAGTCACTGTGGTGAATGGAGGCTGAATAGCAGAGCCTGAAATAATCTTAAGAGAAGGAGCAAGGCCAGAAACAGAATACATTACTGTTGGCAAGTAAAAAAAAGAAGAAGATAAAGAAGTACAACACATCTTTCTGCACATCTTTTCAGTGGGCACTGTTTCTTCACGCTGCTAATGGACCGATGAATGCAGCTGCATCAGACCACAGTCAACACACTCCCATTCCTTTCACATGATTGGTGCATTGATAGTATAAAAGATTTGCTGAAGTTCATATGAAATGCATTAGGAGACCAAAAAAAAAACCATAAAACAAAGCAAAGTCGAAGTAATTAAAAATAAACCTTGAATTAGAAACTCCATCTGGACTACAACCAGATTAATGAGTCCACACATGGATGGAGCATATTAGCCAGCCACCTACTAATATTAGTGATGGGAGGTAGCATGTCAAGGCCCACTTCCTCCCTCCAGCCCCTCCCCCACTCTGTTGACTTTCCTCCGTTTCTAATCAAGCCTTTGTCTCAACTCTACTGAGATAAGAGTCTGAATAAATTGTCAGCTCCTGCTGTTTATCAGCTCCAGTGTTTCGCTCCGTGTGTTTGTCAGCACATCATTAGGGGCTGGCGGACGGCTAATTAGTTGTTTACTCAGCAAGCTGATTAGAAGTTGGATTTGCATTGTGTTACGCCATGGGATCCATGCAGGGATGCTGTGCTCGCAGTCGGAGCTTTGAAACTCATTTCCTCCTCTCATTCTGTTACAGAAAGCAAAACTGAAGAAAGTTATGAGCCAGTGACAGATCACTGACAGACTCACTGAGACCGTTTCAACAGCAGCAGGGCAACAACTTTATTTTGAATACCTTTTATTTTTTAACGAAATTCTGTCATATTTTTGCAGGCCTTTGAATCACTCCGTGTCTGAATTTCTGTGTGCAACTGTGCAAGTTTTCTTGTGAAATCATCAGTTTTATATTTGAGACATCTCTATTGGGTAATTGGCAGCTCATTTATTTATCAAATAGTCTCAAAAGGTGCCCAGCCCACATGCGCAACAAGACTTAACAGACATAACAAAGAAAAGGAATACCATAATGAGAGTGAAAGAACAAATCTGATGCATGCATGTCAAACAAATTCAAACAATTCCATAGTAGATATGGACAGCCCCTGCTCCTTATACATACTGGATACTGGAACACTGAAACACCTGCAGCCACATCCACACTTGCAGGTTTTATTTAAAAAATTTCAAAGGAGAACAGTCTCTGTACACACACCTAAAAATACATATCACATGACCATCGGAGAACGCTTGGCATGCGCATGCCAGTGTAAACAGGAAGCAGATTGTCTACTTTGCCGCTGGTTGCTGATTTCCCAAAAATACCACAGAGGTGGTAAAAACTAGAGAGGAGATGTCTTTGCTCGCCCCGATACCAAGGTGGAACTGTAACTGAATAAACACATTAGTATAAATCAGTCAAGGTGGCAGAAGAAAAGATGAGAAGTAAACACAATAGCAATACAGGAGCATTATCTCTGGCCGGAGAAAGTCATGTTAATGCAAAAAGAGTAGATAAACGAGAAGGATGAAAGCTTAAAAGCTATGTAGACCTCAACACGCTCTCAACACGCTGTCCGCCAGCGTTTTATGTGCACAAGATTGGTTCCATTCAGCCACGTTCTGATGTGATGCTGCCCGCGTGCATTGCACGTCTGGTGTCTTCTGCCCATCCACCAGAGTACAATTCTGTCCAACTGCTTTCTCATGTGACACGTCCAACTGCTTTCCAGTTGGACACAGAATTGGTGTCGCACCTGTATGCCGAAAGCACTGACAGAGCGGCACTATGTGACGAATTTGGTGTGAGAAGGGGCTGTAGACCTAGCTATGATATTATGTCTTGACAAGCTGTGACTGATAAAACCCAAACGAGATGCAAACTTGGGTGTCAAGGTCATTGTTTTCAAAAGTCTCAGTTACCACCCATCCAGACTAAAACACAACCCTTGAGTTTTTAGACAAAAACTGGGTCAGCAGTGTTTTCAAAGGTCTACATTTTAGGGGTTGTAAAAAAATAGTTAAGCATTTTAAAATAAAAACATATTAGTGTGGTTGTAGCTGAGGCAAAGACTGTTTACACCAAATATAAAGCACCCTCATTCATTTTTAATAGACATTAAACAGAAACTGGATAATGAGAAACACTACATCTGTGAACAGGTCTGTATTCATCAGGCCAACCTAGTCTTACTTTCAACTCATTAAATACTAACATCTGGTCAGTGCCCCATGTCAATCAATACTGCCATACCAAGGCCCCTTTAGTGTTGGTATGAGATGCAGTGGGTCTCAGCATTTTTTTTGATGTTCGAAGTTAAAAAACAAGAAAGTCAACACAGGGTTATTGGAGCTGGACTGATCAAACAAACTCTGGGCTTTCACCCGGGAGACTGCTGTTCATATCCTGTGTGAAACCTATTGAATTTTTTAATAATGGCATAGTGTGCTAATATGTGTGGCATGTTATGACATATGTTTCATGATATGTATGTGTGACTTTTGTCATTGATGGTACATTACATTAGTAACAAACACACTTATCATATCCAAACCATGATGTATTTTTTTCTTATCCTTACCACCTACCTAAATCTTAGGAAGTAAGCCTAAAACTGTTTTTTACATACCTTCTACTCTAAGTTTATTTTGAAAAGACACTGTATGCATTTATCAAGCATAAACTGTACATTTCAAGAGAAAAATTAAGTTTATTTTGAAAAGATATAGCATGCAGTGTGCAGAGTGTAAACTGACAGTCCGCTTGTGAGTGTCCAAAACTGATGGTGGAAGGGTACCATGAGTGTCATAGTTAAATGTGTAGGGCTATTGACCAAGCATCAGAATTTGACAAGTTGGAAGTGAGAATAGCTTGATTAGACCAAAAAATGAATCAGGACATTCAGAAGTTTCCTGGAATCAGGCGATGGAGTGGTATTGCATTAAAACAAACTTTCTATTATCCTGCTGACAATACAAAAGTGATTTAATTCATAAATCATATATCCAAGGACTACACCTCAGCTAAGAGTTTTTTCTCTCTTTTTTTGAAACTAATTCTGTGTAATTTGTCTTTCTCTAATTTCCAGCATTAAATGTAAACCGCCAGTCAAATCACCCAATCTGAAATAACAAAAGGGACACCTCAACAGTACAATTCTGGAAGTGCATCATTCTGATATAAATCTCAACATTTTAGCATTTTCGATACTGTTGCCTGCTCCGTGTTCAGTGAACAGGGGCTGCATTTATTGATTTGTTCTCGTGCTAAGCTAATCAGGCCTGCCGTTTATGGGCCGGGGAGGCAAACAGACACTTAGAGTGCCCCAGAGACAGCAATTTAGAGCCAAGTTGTCCACAGCGAAAGCAAGAGATAAGATTTTATTACACCTACCAAACTTTAAATAAAACCATAGCGCCATATAAGCTGGAATGCAGCGACACAAATTCTCCCTTTGTGTCAGTCTTGTGCTGTCTTTATCTCCCCCTAAAATATGACAGAGTGCCCTGTGACAGCCACACTTTACTCCTGTGTCCCTTCCCCCCCTGCATGAGGAAGGGGACGTAGCTGCTGTGTGTTATTTCCCAGCTTTCACTGAATTCAAATATATGCCACTCAGATACTAACTCTTATGTAGCATCTCAATTAGCATCTAAATTATCCTCTCAGTTTCATTTTAAATCAAATACATACTACCCCCAAAATTCCCAATGCCTTAATAAGTCAATTTGTTTTTCTTCTAAAAACACCTGAAAATAATGAGGTGACATTCATAAGACATTTGATCTCCTTTGCTGTCTATTGACTCTAATTTTCAATTGAAAATTAAATTGTACCAGGAAGAAGTGGAGTTCATTAAGACCACAGGTTGATCTTTAAATCTGTTTTTAAAGGGCCACCTCAGTAAACTCCAGGGAACTTGCACGTGACAGTTTGACAAAAGAAAACTGTCAAAATCTGTGCATCTGGGGCTGACATATATTTTTAGTTTTCTGTGTGTGTCCAGTATGGCTCCGAAATCCTACATTTCCTATAATGTAGCACAATAGTGTCTTAGTAAGTGACATCCTCCCTGCCTCTTAACAACACATTCTTACTACCAACCCCTCAAATATGGCAGCTTGGTCAGAGGACCTAAGCTCCAAACTATGACACTCAGGGTACACCTCTTGCTTCGGTTTAGGACAAGTCTGTTTCAGCTTGGAACATGTTACTGTGTCTTCAAAATAAATCTAAATCTAGCCAAACCCCTAACACTAACCAGATGTTAATTATAGAGTTGGCAGATTAGAAGATAATGTCCATATGAACTGTACTTGGAATAGCCCAAATAGCCGTAAGAATGGAGACTGTCTTCACTGAAGAAAAAGAAAAACTTAATGTCCCGCCATGCAGTCGTATGTCAAGTTGCACTAACAGGTCCATGTCTGTGAAAACGTGAAAAAAAATCAATTGCTACACTACTGATATGATACATATGAAACATACAAATGTATGTATTTGTGGTTTGCAGAAATGTCCAATGCCAACATTTTCTTCTGGCTATTGGGGTGCAGTTGGCCAGTTGTTCCATCACTTCCGTCTAGACAGACAAAACATTTTTGACTAATATTCAGTGAGTTCCAATAGAAACATTCATGCTCCCCAAAGTATGAATCATAATGACTTTGGTGATCCCCTGGTGGTCTTCTGAACTGTAGCTGTCTAAATGTGGACTTTGGACTTAGGCAGCATTTAGACAGTGACTGATGATGTTTAACAAGCACACAAGAAGACAAGTTCGGAAAAAAATACAGAAAAAAAAGCCTTTAGTCTTGTTTTAATTATGTCTCCATAGTTAGTGGTAAATGCTAATTGCTGTGATTTTGTGTCTATGTGTTTGCTGTTGCTGGGAGCTTAATGATTTTACGGGAATGCTAATGCAGTTTGAATGTTGCCTGTTATCACAGCTCATCTACAGTGGTCCGACACTGCTCCACCATCAGATAGTTAATGTTTAACCAGGGATGAGACCTGGGGAGTACACATTCAGGGATCAGTCACTCCTCACACTTCATTGTGTTGCTCCAGTTGTCCCCTCTGTCCCAACCAGTGTTTGTTTGATGGCAATGAAACAATTGAGTTGGCAGGTTGCAGCCACCAGTAAAAAAAAAAGCATCAATCACATTGTGCAAACTCCCAACGCTAGGTCTCTTCCCGGTCAACTGAGAGGAATTCAACAGCCGGCAGTCCCCTGCCCTCCCCTTAGCCCACACTCACCACACATGAGATGGTATCTAGGGACGCAAATATGACCAGATACCTTATAAACAACTTTATAACCTTAGAGCTACGCACGATACACATCAATAAAATAATAACAATTTTATCAAGTGAGTTTGCATTTGAGAGTAGTCTCCCCAATATTTACTTTGAATATATTTACCTTTTTTGCTGTTACATGAAATTCTGGCTTTGAACTATAGACTGTATAAAATAATTGACATAGCTACCATGACGTCACCCATTGGGACTGTAGCGTCCTGTTTTGAAGCCTCAAGTTCAGCATTTCAGCCATTGCCATCTTGGTTTTTTGGACTCAGAAGTGAACATATTTGGACTAGAGGCTGGAGCTGTAGAGGAGCAATGAATGGATCTGACTGAAAATTACATGACACAATCTGCAGACAGCCTGTCACTCCAAGCAGTCACACCCTTGATTATATATAATGTTTTTGGTCAAACCAAGATTATTTTTCTAAACCTAGTAGTTTTAGCCTCATTCCAAAGTTAGCAAATACCGCTGCTTTTGTTTTTTTATCTTAGGATCCCAATGCCAAGAGACACCTTTCGAGGCTGTATGATATGCCGGCATCAGCTGAAAATATGGCCAGAGAGTCGCAAAGTTATCATACCCTGCAAGACAGCTGTGCTGCACTTGCCACAGAAGCATGGTATGTGGACAAGTAAAATCAGATGACAACATGATGTTGTAAGGGCATAATGCCAAAAGACACTTTTCAAATGCACAGGGAATGCCGTCGGACGGCATCAGATGAGAACGCAGCAGGACAGAACTAGGTGCAGTATTATTATACGTCAGTGGATAGCCACACGGCAACTGTCGCGTCCACCCAATATGCACATGGGCAGTATCACTTGAGAACGTGGTCAGACATAACTTGTCGCGTGTGCATGAAATGTATTAGGACCAAGCTCCTAGGAAGTGCGCCATGCTCTGATGCAAGATTTATATCATGGCTGAAAGTGGAATTACAGCGTCACGTGATGCACACTTGCCCAGAAAGACTTTTCCCCATTTGCTTCACATTGTGAAAGAGAGGTCCTTAAATCACTGGATAATTTTTTTTGAGACATTTTGACTTTTCAGAAGACATTTTTAAATAGTCATTATTTAAAACATTAAGTCCTGAAGACATAAAATGCGCCATTTTATGAATATAGAGATATTTCTCCAGACATAAAATGAACACGCATCGGACCCACTGGACTCCACCGCGTGAACACACATGTAACTCTCGGAGTCCCTGACACAACACAGGCTTCGTGCTAGCCGTAGTAATGGATATTTTTGAATCATGATTCATCATTTTTACCAGTTTACAACAAATCCATATACTGTTGACTGTAAAACCGTGTCTGTATCAGAGACCGTATATACAGTCTACGGTTTGTATTTAAACAATCAGTTATCAGTGAGCAGCGCAGAACACTAGTGACAGTTAAATGGTACTGAACGTAGTATTTACTTAAAGTTGGCAATGTTACAAGGCACCACCTTTTATTATATTTTTGTGGGCACAACACGTCTTGATTCTGTTAATTTAATTTCACTGGTTGTGATTACAATATGATTCCCTGATAAGTTGTATGTATATTTGTGTGTGTATGTGTGTGTGTGTGCGTGTGTGTGTGTGTGTGTGTGTGTGTGTGTGTGTATAGAGAGATAGATATACTATCATCTGATTATCATGTGAATATTAAAACTGACAGCACCGCTGTCATTATACCGTTCATTAGGGGCTGTTGCTAATAAGGGCCAGTAGATCCAGGTATTTTTTACTTTTCTAAACCCGGAAAAAGTGTTTTCTCTGCTTCATGCACCACTGAGCAGCTCTCATAGAAATGAACGAGGCCCTGCCCCCACAACTGTATCCAGATTTATAATAGATCCATGATCAGGACGGCATCAGGTGGGTAACGACGTACTATAAGGAGTACGAGTGTGCTCATAGGATGGGAGCAAGGGAAGGGGGGAAGGGTCCCACAAACCATGGACTTTGATAAGAGGTCCAGTGTTTGGTTTCTGTTTTGTTTTTTTCTACACCTTACAATGTGCCTCTTTACCCTTAACCTAACCATCTGTGACTTTGTCGCCTAAACCTAACCACCGTGCTGTTGTTGCATGTGCTACTGTTTCTCAAACACAACCACGTGCCATGTCATCCCATCATGTGTGTTTGTTGACATCACATTAACGGCATCCCAGAGCGTAAACAAGAAGGATACCTATCTCCTACTATGTAGACGTGGAAGTCCACTGAAAAAGCTGCAACATGTGACAAGTTGGGTTGAGAACCTGGAGGTAGTTTTGTTGCCTAAACCTAAGGTAAATTTGGTGTCGAAACTTACATTTCCTGTAACAATGGTTTAGTTTAAAGTTGGAGGGCAGGGTAAGTATGCTACTTAGATTAGGGCTAGAGAAAGATCTTTCAAAGATAAAAGAAGCCAACATTTACCACTGATAGGAGAAGGAAGCAGCTCCAGTGCTGAAGTCACAAGCTTCGTACAACTATTCATCTGGCATGACCTCCTCATAGTGAAAGTCTTTCTGCAGTTTTATTACAAAATCATACTACATCTGCCTTTGCTTCTGAGAGAGTACAGCCATTATTTGCATGACCACATGAGGTAGCTTGTCATGTGTATGAAGCATTTGAACAGATAACAAGTGCTGCTGTGTTGTGACACTCTCAGTTAGTTCTTCAAAAACAATAGATTCATCCCACTGGGACTATAGATGTGTACGGCAAGTTAAATGGAATTCTGCCCATTAGGTCATCTGATTTCTTGTGTACAAAGAGCGAAGTAGAAAGGGTGCATGAATGAGCTCAGTATGACTGAGGACAATCTGGCCTTTAGATTATGATAAACCAGTCACCATTTAACATCTGTTAAGGGGACAGAAAGTATATCCTGGTTGTTGTGCGAAAAAGAAATCTGACAAAGGCACCTTGAAATGACATATTTCAGATACAATATGGAGCCATGGTACTAACAATGTGCTCTGCTTCATACATCTGGTTTCTGAGAGAAACTTGTGGACTTCCTCTGTCCTAACAACTTGACTGACTGACACTTCCAGGTAATTTCCTTCATCAGATAGTGTGTAGGATTAGATAAACCAATACACACAAAGGTGAACAATGCAAAGCCTGCTCATAGGTAAACTCTCATTGCATCTGCGTTCTGTGTCCCAGTTTAGTGATTAAAAAAGCAGTTGCACTGGTAACAACAGGCTGCACATAGAAGGATTATCTTTCTACAATAAAATGTTGACAATAATCTGTTTTGGTTTTATGTTAAAAAACACTGATCAGATTAGAGATCAGAGGTGAAGATTAAAGCTCTGATATGTAACAATCAGGTTTAGAGAAAAAACATGCAGATTATACATTATACAGCGTATACATAATGTATAGTAACTGATATTGTAGTTTGAAGATGGAGTCCAGACCAAGTCCAATGTCCAATGAATATTTGGTTATCTTAGTGGATCCACACTTTGAAATGATATGACTTTAAGTACTTTTCCCAAAATTTTAAATGTGAAAAGAACAGGAAACAAGTTGTGGTGTTGTCAGTCAGTCAGTCATTTTCTGTAACCGCTTGTCCTCGTAAGGGTCACGGGGGGGCTGGAGCCAATCCCAGCTGTCATCGGGCGGAAGGCGGGGTACACCCTGGACAGGTTGCCAGACTATCGCAGGTGTGGTTTTGTCTGTTGGGTCAAATACTATTCAGGGCAGATTTAAACTGTTTGAATGGCAATGGCAGGGATAAACAACAAAAAAAGCAAATAAGCATGTCATTGTCAAATGATAAAGAATGTATCTGTTTTGGAGCTGAGCAGAAAAAGGCAGCTGTCAGACCAGTCAATTCAAAAACCACCTTTCGCATCCACATGATACGTTGCTGGCCAGCTTCAGCTGAAAACATTGCAAGTTTGTGGTGTGATTTCATCCTGCTAAATGACATCAGGTTAAACTACATGATATAGGGAACGCAAGGGTGCCTACAGGGTGGGTAGGAAGAGCAGTGGATGGGTCCAGCAAACCTGGACTTTTATGCAGGAGTCTAGTGTTTGTGAATGTGATGTTTTTTTTTCCACACCTTACCATGCACCTCCTTACCCTAATCCTAACTATCTGTGCCAACATGTGCATTTGTTGACATCCTGGCATTGGTTGCCATGTGCTGTTGTTGCCTAAACAAAACCACATCCAGTGTCATCCCACCATGTGCATTTGTTGACATCACAGTGGCACCATCTCAGCAGCAGACACAGAAGGATACTAATGTATAATATGGAGAAGTGAAGTCCATTGCAGAGCAGCAATAGGTGACGACTTGGGAACGTTTTAGGCCTTTTAGGAACAGGTCTGAGGGGGAAAAAAGTACAAAATGTACAAACTGCTGTTTGGTATATAAGGACGTCAATGTCAAATGAGCAGAACTGTGATAATGACGATTAAAAATGCATTTGTGTTAGGACTGGACAGAGAGGCAGCTATAAGAGCAGCCAGCCCTATTGGAAAAACCTTTTCTTTTATCTTATCTTTTTTTTTTTGTAGTTTTTTTTTACAGATTTCGATGTCTTGTGTTGTCTGAATAGGTACAAACCCACAGTGTACGGAAAAAAAGAAGAAGCGTGGATGACTTTATGTGTCTCACTTGTATTAAGGTACATGTTGTGAGTTGCTCTAAAGCTGCACTCCAACCTGTAGCTTGGACTTTGTAGTTTTGACTGCCTTTGATTCACTGGAGTCAGTCACTGGCTGATCAAAGTGTCTGTGTGAGTGTGTGGAGAACAATGAATTGTTTAGGTGTCTTCACAGCTCCCTCAAGCTCCCACAGTGGTTTGCTCTGTGCCTCCATGTCAGAACTCTGCAGCTTAACCATTCATCTCTATAAACAAATTTTGCATACATATTCAGAATATGTAGGCAATGGGACAAGTTTTTGGTATCAGAAGTGTTTCGCTTAATATTTATAGTCTGTTAGTCTGAGTCCTGTCACATTTTAGTGGCAGGTAAACAGTACATGTGGAGAGACAGTACGCATTGGTCAAAATGCAATCTTGCAACCCCTCAGCTATCATCTAATGACGATCTAGCTCTAAATTAGCTTTTATTTCCTAATTTATCGGGATTCGGATGCAGATATATGTTTACAGAGACTTATTGTCCTCAGACTGGAAGTTGATGGGTTCCAGGTTTGTGTAATCTGCTGTGGCTATGGCTCAAGACGTAGCGAGACATCCATTACTCAGAAGATCAGTGGTCCAATACCCGGTTCCGGTCCACATGTCTTCCTTGAATTTTTGCTGATGGTTGCTCCATTGGTGTTTGAGTTTCTTGGGCATGAATTC